>NW_019384641.1:424314-492213 GCF_000671375.1 Centruroides sculpturatus
AATAAAAATCAAGTTTAAGTCATTTTATTCGACTTTACGTCTGTCCGCCACAAATATTGAAGTCGTAATATCACTAGATAAACGTTTAAAGCACATAAAATCATATTAAAATATATACAAGTATGTACTGTATTTACAGTACACGCATTCGTAAATTTAGATTATTTTTTTTGTACTATATTAAAAACTAAAATTTATTTGTTTGTAAGCTTAAAATAGATTTTTATTAACCATATATTATTTAAAATGCTTTCCTAGTGATAAGTAGATTCGGAGACAGGTAAATTCGACTTACGTCGTTTTTCGACTTACGTCGTTTTCCTGGAACCAATTACCGACGTAAGGCGAGGTATAACTGTATAGTTTTTTTTAACCCTAAATGAACATATGCCATATTGTTTTGATTTTTATGCATGCAATAAAATTTGTTTATTATTATTATTAGTATTATTATGCTGGGTTTAGTGGATTATAATTGGATGACACCAGTTGCAGTGTACTATGCTGGACTAGAGTCAAGACATAGCAACCAAAACAAAACAAAAATAAATGTATCAGTGTGTGTGTGTCTGTATTCACGAATTACCTAACAATATGACATTTATTCAATATAGTGGCCTTCTGTAGTGTGATGTATGTGTTTCTATTCAGTTGTAATGTTCCCAGGTTTTTGTGTAGTGTGTGTGGTATGACACCTGTAGAAGAGAGAATGACAGGTACAATAAGCACCTTATCCATCCTCCACACATACCTTATTTCCTGGGCATGTTCTGTGTACTTTACTTGCAAATTTTTTCACTGCATGTGTTTTGTATATTGTGAGTGTTTGGAATGGATATGTCTATAATATATGTGATTTTATTGTGTTTGTCAATGAGTGTGATGTTTGTTGTTGTAAATTGTTTTATATGTGATTTTGGCTCTGTCATAGTACATTTTGTGCATATTATTATTATCACAAGATTATATCTCAAAATAATATAAGATTTTTAAAATGTGCTTTTACTTTTAAGATCTGTCTAAATGATATTACTTAGACAATTGTCATATTTATTTATAATACACTTAAAAATTATTTATGTGACAAATTAGTTATATATAAAATTGTATTTTATTTTATACAGGATATTGATGAAATACAAGCTGGAAATGATTGGCAAGATAAACTCAATGATGCTGTTGGAAGTTGTGAAATTTTTGTGCCATTAATTACTCCTCAGTATGGACTTACAAGATGGACTAATAGAGAAGTACTTTAAATTTTGTTTTTGTTTTTAACATTACATTATTTGATGATAAAAGGTGATTTGCTTGGAACTGAACATTTGTTCAATATCTCTTGTTTGCACAGTCACATTTGAATAACAAGTAATGTAGAACATATCTTGGTCAACTGGTTCATCATGAAATTAAGGATTATTCTGTTTTATGTTTCATGCTCATCTTTTCATTTTATACAGAGATATTTCACATAATAAATTAATTCTGAAATGTATATTATGTGTATGACCTTGTATATTTTAATTCAAAATTATTACAAAATTATTTTTAAATAATAATTTATACAGTATTTAAACTGAGTAAATCTTGACACCTTATTGTAATAAATAGAAATATAAACTGCTTTTTTAGTTTAAGATAAGCCAAAATATTTCTTATAATAAAAATTTTGGATAAATAAAGAGCAGGTTATATTTTTACAGTATATATTATTTTTGAAAATTTATTATTTAAGGTTTAAACATATGAAGTTTCTTGAAGGTTTTTGTAAATATGAATATTGTTAATGGTCATAATTATTGCTAATATGAAATTTTTAAGGCACATTATGGAAGGTCCATAATGTGTGTAAAAAATTTCATATATTTTGATGAGGAATTACAATTTTAAAAAATTTGATTTAAATATTAATTTTTCCAATATTTTTATTAGTTTAGAACAATGAAACATTAACTTACAGTTCAAATACAAACTTCCTAATTCTTAATATAGAAGAAATATTATATTTCAGTTATTTTCTTATTGAATATACAGGATGGTCCATTTTAATCAGTATACTGAATAACTCAAAAACTACCCATTCTACAGAAAAATTCTGTACACCAAAATTGTTAGACTTTAAGGGGGCTACAAAATGGCATAATCAGTTTTGTCATAGATGCTGCTACAATTGATAAAAACAGATCAACTTCACTTAAACAAAAATTTTCATTTTTTTATTGCATATTATGATTTTACACAAAATTAAACAAATTTTTATCTGAAACATTTTTCTCAAAGATACATATATTAGAAGTTATATGGCTGCTACATTGTGCACGTGCACATCTGTAGCTATCTGTGAAATTCACTGTAAAAAGGATGAAAAATGCTTTAAAAAATCATTAGGAAACTGTTATTTGGTGGAATCATTCTTTTTCTTTGAATAATGAACTGATACAAATGCTTGTGCCAATGTGTTAAAGCCACCAAGTTTGTAATAAAGAAATCTTGATTCAACCAAATAATAGTTTCCTAATGTTCTGTTTAGCATTTTTCTTGTTTCTTTCAGTGAACTTCATAGATATTCACAAATGCATGCTGTGGTAGTCATGTAAACCCCAAATACTCATAACTTTTTAAGTCCACCAGTGACCAAGTGGATAAAACCATTGAACACTAGTATTTGGTTGTCATGCTTTGTCAATGGGCCGGCCAAGTAGAATTTTTCAGGTTTTTTCACATTTGTATCATGTAAATAGGGGCTAGTTTTCCTTAGAAAGCCCTCCCGGGAAACATTTCCTCAGCAGATTGCCCATGTATTGAATTGCCATAAACTAATCATAACTTCTTATAGGTATATCTTTCAGAAAAACATTTAAAATAATTTTTTTAAATGCAGAATCATTACATGCAATAAAAAATGGAAGTTTCCATTTAAGAAAATGAAGTGACCTAGTTTTTACCAATTGTAATGCCATTTATGATGAAACCAATCATACTATCTTGTGGCCTCTTTAAATTGTTACAATTTTGGTGTAATGAATTTTTCTAAAGTATGTATATTTTTTGAGTTATTCCATGGATTAAAATAGACCACCCTGTAAGCATATAAGAATTTATCTAATCTATAGAAATAAATTACTAACTTAATGTGTCTTATCAAACAAACAAATTATCATTTGAAGTTGATTAATGGTATTTACATTTAATGAAATACAAAAAATATAAAATACAGAGGATACAAAAAATTTTCTAATTCTGATTTGAAGACATATGTTAGAATAAATTATAAATTGTTGTATTAAAAATCATTAAAATTTATTCATTGATAAGGTGATCATTTATAGCTAGATATTAAATTATATTCACAAATAAATAACATTTATTTTCAGATTAAACTAGCTGATGTGATGGAAAAAGTCATAATACCAATAAATTTTCTGGATCATTGGCCACCTGATTGTTTAAGTATTCAGTTCTGTGCTCTTCAGTATATTCCTTGGAAAACTTTAGGGGAATTTGAAAAGGGTAATTATTAAATGAATTTATTTATTAAATTATTAATTAAATTATTGAAAAAGTAGATTTATTCAAATACTGATATGATTTACAAAGAAAAAATAGAAAAATTTTAAATGTTTTTCAAATATTGAAAAATAATTTATATCATCTGTCTCAAAAGGTTAGCTACTTATATTTCATAATTATAAAAAAATGAATCAGTACATATTATATTTTGTCAAATTATATATTTATTAGTTTAAGGTTAAAAGGGTTAAAATTATTATTTTTAATTTACTAATTTATATTATTTATAAATGATATAAATTAGTAAATTAAAAATAATTTAAAAATTTTCCTTTGTAAATTAAATACATTTTAATGTTTAAAATGTTGCATATGATTATATTTAGAGTTAAATATTTATTACAACTTTATTATTTACTTTCTTTAATCACTATTAAAAAAACATTTCCATATAAAAATAATCAATTCTTACAAAATATCTCAGAAAAATTTTTAATCATTTTTGAATTTTCAAATTCTGTACATTGAAACACTACTTTCAGTTTCTATAAATTTTTAAAGAGATATGTAATTTGAAGATAAGCATAAAAAATTAATTTGGCATTTACTTTATGTCCAACTTGCACTTTTCCTTCTTTAAACTTTCTGTCTGAGATTACTATTGATAAAAGGACCTTTTAATTATACTTGTTATGGGTTCAGCCAGATTCACAATGGGAGTGACTATGGTGAAGAATGAGGACCCAACATATCTGGGCAAGATAACCTGTGAAAAATTTGAGGTTCCTGATCATTCAGACTGGATCCCCAGAGCAGCAGGCTCAGCCTTTACTGTCTTGATTATCAACTATTGAGTTCCTTATACAGAGGGGGAGTCAAAAATTATTGAACAGTATTTTATTACATTAGAACAGAAATTGGGTAAACTTGCTAAACTCTGCAGACCCTCTAGAATAAACCTTCAATGTAATCCTACTGCTTGTTAATTGTGGCTTTCTAGCATTTTGGGATGCCCACTATTTTTGCCAGCTCTCCATTTTTGTTGAGTTCTCAGATGTACTTGGTAACAGAAACAGATAGCATGGCTATGCTGAAAAATGAACTCTTGTTGGCATTTTCAGTTTTGAATGTAAATACCATTAACCAACTTCAAATGATAATTTGTTTGTTTGAAAGTAAGTCAAAGTAGATGAACTCAAATTAGGGCTTTCGGGAGGTTGTGGCAAGATCTCTCGCTCAAATTTTTCAAACAATTCAGTCATGTGCAGTATATGATCCTGCATTATTGTGGAGAATCTGCACTTAAAGCTGCAGGGTGGCTGGTCATGTTTCTGTGCATTTCCTGAATAAAACTCAGTAAACTGTTCAGTTTGAATGTGTAGAACCTGAAGCAGGTCTGTAAATGAGGTGAAAACATTTGACTGGAAGACATAAAGAAGGTATGAGATTGATCTATGAATAAATTTCCAATAATACTAGATTGTGACAATTGAGCTGATAGGCATTCTATTTATGATGATGACACTAACATGACTGTATGCACAGATCATCATTTTTTTTTACTATACCCTCCAAACTTCAGTTTGGCAGATGGGCTCCACCACTTTCAGACTGAGATTCCAATTCAGGTTCAAATCTCTAGTCCAGAATTTGTCAATTTGTTCAAGAAAATCATTTCTTTTATCAGTAAACTGTCTCAACAATAGCATTACAATAACTATATCCAGCTGAGTTTTTCTGCTTCAATCAGGTGATGAGGAACCCATCTGGGTAATATCTTGCATTTTTCCAAAACCTCCATCAAAATTGTAAAGACAGAATTGTTTAATATTCCAGTTGCTGCTGCAATATCATTGCATCCCTTGTGATGATTCCTATCAAGAAACTGATGACACATTCTACTGTATGCTTGTCCAGAATTGTCTTCAGTCATCCCAACTTCAGGTTTTATGAATGCTATGGTAACCTTGATGAAAATCAGATGCCTATCAAGACACTGTATTTCAATCTATGGCAGAACAAACTTCAGTAAATGCTGCATAAATCTCTGTCAATGTTTGTCCATGAAATGTTTCATTTTTTGATGGACAACAGCTGATCATCACATGTGAAGTACCCAAACTATCTTTATTGGAACAGATGTGTTTGTCTTATTCCTAATCATAACTACGCAAAAAATGGGAATGATTATATCATTTATGTGTGATTGTTGCCAGGTTGTACATTACTTTTTGATTGATCTCTATACTAAAAGAATACAATTAAACACTAGTGGAAAGATTTGTCTCTGCTCTACTGTTTGTGTTCCTGTATAGTATGAGAAAGACATGTTAAATAAATACCTTATTCATTTTTTATTTAGTATGAAAAAGGTACATTAAAGGAATAACAAGAAAATTAAAATAAATTTTGTACTTTTGATTTTATTGTTATTCATAAATTTATTTAAATATTATTCTTTAAAGTTTTCTGTCAGAATTAGAATAACTGTTATTAGGCAGCTTCCATATTTTATTAAATTCTTTAAGAAAATTATGCCAATTCATCAAAAATATATATAAATATAGCCTATAAATAAATCTAATATTATGATACATGTAAAATTATTTAAATAAACTTTTTAAATTTACGTTTCTTCAGAATATATTATATTATGTAATATTTTTAATCAACATTTGATCATATGGTTCTAATAGATTATGAAAGTGAATTTGTTTTAAAGAAAATTTATTTATTCAAATGAAAATCTCTTATTTCAGTAAATAATTGCAAATATTCTTTTTTAATAAATATAAAACATAAATAAGGGCATTAAACAATTCAATAAATCATTTTTTCAATTCAATAATATTATATATTGACAAAAATTATTTAATTAATTTAATCATAAATAAAGTAAATGCTTAAATTATTTTTAAATTAAATTAAATAACACCAAAAAACCTTAAATTAAATTGCTTAAATTAAAAAATAATTTCAAAAAATTAAATTTGAATTAATTATTATAAATGTCAAACTTAATTCAAATATTTAAGTTTCACCAAATAATATTTGAATTAAATTTATATGTAATAGTCAAAGATGGTTGACTTCCTTGACAATCTTCCAGAGCATTGAAAAATTTTATATTTTTCAAATTTTTAATATGAATGTTGTATTGCAATATAAAATTTAAAACAAAAGTTTTAAATTTTATATTGCAAATTTTATGTTTTGTAAAAATATTGGAAGATCTATATATCTTTCTTATTTTCATATATTATCATAACTAACAGATTTTTGTAAAAGTAGATTTCATTAAATGATGACATCTACTTTTCTAAATTCATTATATAATACAGTTAACTTTTTATGAAAAGATTGCTTTAACAGTCATTTTATAAAGTGATTTTGACCATTAGTATTCAAAAAGAAAAAAAAAGGAACCTTTAAAAATCCAGCAATGAAATTTAATAAATAATAATGTTTTTGATCAATATTTATTAAATTTCATTGCTGGATTTTTTAAAGATGTACTTTGATTATAATCTATCCAGTTGATACAAAATTATATATCCATCAGTATTCTTGTTACATTTATAAAATTATATGTGGGTAGGAGTTTATAGGATGAGGGTGCTGAAGGTGTCTCCAGTTGGCACTGTAAATAACTGAAGATGGTTTTATCATATTTAAATATGTCTGGAACCAGAGATTGGACTGGAAGCTCAAATAGCATAATTGGCAATGCATCCACACGTGGTAAGTGGGAGTTGCAGGTATGAGTCCTGCTCCAGGCCAATTCTTTTCTTCCAGAATACTTTAAATTATTTAATAAATATTAATTTAATTATAATTATTAAATTTAATAAGAGGTGGCACCTAACACCACCTTCTAATGACAAATTATTTAGTAATTAATTAAATATAATTGCAGAAAATTAACCTGATTTAATCTGGTGATTGTTTGACTTTACAAATTTATTGGGTTTTGTGATGTTTAGATTGTTACTATTATTTTCACAAATTTATTGATGTTTAAGTGATTTTTGCAGATGCGTAAAAAATAGAATTTAATAATTTGCTCTTATAAAAAATTTCTTGACATTCTCTTTAATACTGTATATAAAATGCAGTGTGTGCATAAATTGTTTCTAAGTAAGCTAGAAACATACATAAATGTGTGCTTATTACATTTCGTAAAGCAATCAATGCATTTAATTTCTGGTGGTAAAAGTTTGAATTATTTTTCATTTTTTAACATTCCCAAAACATATTGATTACAAGACTGTTTATCAACATAAACTACTTTGTTATTTCTAAAAATGAGAAATAATATTAGCAGAACAAACTTCAGTAAATGCTGCATAAATCTCTGTCAATGTTTGTCCATGAAATGTTTCATTTTTTGATGGACAACAGCTGATCATCACATGTGAAGTACCCAAACTATCTTTATTGGAACAGATGTGTTTGTCTTATTCCTAATCATAACTACGCAAAAAATGGGAATGATTATATCATTTATGTGTGATTGTTGCCAGGTTGTACATTACTTTTTGATTGATCTCTATACTAAAAGAATACAATTAAACACTAGTGGAAAGATTTGTCTCTGCTCTACTGTTTGTGTTCCTGTATAGTATGAGAAAGACATGTTAAATAAATACCTTATTCATTTTTTATTTAGTATGAAAAAGGTACATTAAAGGAATAACAAGAAAATTAAAATAAATTTTGTACTTTTGATTTTATTGTTATTCATAAATTTATTTAAATATTATTCTTTAAAGTTTTCTGTCAGAATTAGAATAACTGTTATTAGGCAGCTTCCATATTTTATTAAATTCTTTAAGAAAATTATGCCAATTCATCAAAAATATATATAAATATAGCCTATAAATAAATCTAATATTATGATACATGTAAAATTATTTAAATAAACTTTTTAAATTTACGTTTCTTCAGAATATATTATATTATGTAATATTTTTAATCAACATTTGATCATATGGTTCTAATAGATTATGAAAGTGAATTTGTTTTAAAGAAAATTTATTTATTCAAATGAAAATCTCTTATTTCAGTAAATAATTGCAAATATTCTTTTTTAATAAATATAAAACATAAATAAGGGCATTAAACAATTCAATAAATCATTTTTTCAATTCAATAATATTATATATTGACAAAAATTATTTAATTAATTTAATCATAAATAAAGTAAATGCTTAAATTATTTTTAAATTAAATTAAATAACACCAAAAAACCTTAAATTAAATTGCTTAAATTAAAAAATAATTTCAAAAAATTAAATTTGAATTAATTATTATAAATGTCAAACTTAATTCAAATATTTAAGTTTCACCAAATAATATTTGAATTAAATTTATATGTAATAGTCAAAGATGGTTGACTTCCTTGACAATCTTCCAGAGCATTGAAAAATTTTATATTTTTCAAATTTTTAATATGAATGTTGTATTGCAATATAAAATTTAAAACAAAAGTTTTAAATTTTATATTGCAAATTTTATGTTTTGTAAAAATATTGGAAGATCTATATATCTTTCTTATTTTCATATATTATCATAACTAACAGATTTTTGTAAAAGTAGATTTCATTAAATGATGACATCTACTTTNACTCCATTGGATTCAAGATTGTGTATCTGTATCCTTCTAAATGAGGAGCGATGATGTTGTGCAACGAGGCCTCTAATTTGCGTGTAGGTGCTCTGGCCTTATCAACAACCGGCCTTAATTTTTGGCCCTGTTTGTGGGTTTTTGCAAATGCAAATAACTTAGGGGTATCAGGTGCATCCATGATAATATTCCGTATACCTAATCTTGAGGCTAACTTTTTGTTAGAGAATCGTTTAACCCCAGATTGTATCTTGTCTATTGCGTTGTTCTCCGCCTCCACGCATCTGGTGACATCAATATATTCTCTAAGGCCCTTTTCATACGTATCCCTCCTCATGATCACCAAAGCCTTGGTTTTATCTACCCTGATTCCAATATTTTATTTTTTTATTCTAAAACAATAGTTTTAGAATAAGAAAATAAAATAATAATTTTGAATAATAATGTTCTGTATGATGTCTTGGGATATGTCGAACTAGCTATGGTGATCTAGGGATGTTTGCCTGGATAATGTCGTCAAATCTAGCTGACATCTTCTATGGCCCTGGAAGATGTCCATCTTGCTATGGCATCTGGTGCAGTCCACCGGTGTCCACTGAGTAAAGTTGATGGGTAACTGGTGGGTAGAGCTCTTCTATGCTCTAGGAAAATGTCCACACTGACTCGAGTTCCAGTTTCCTTTTTGTTCAGTTTAGCCTGGGAAAACCCATCAGGTGATTGGATGTTGTTGGAAATGAAGGTTGATTTTGCAGGTGTTTTGTCAGAGGTGAGCCATTGATGACATTATGATGTTGTTGTATGGAGCTGCTATTATTATATTAGGCTCAAAACTTATGTGATCTCTCCTGTTTACAATATGTTGTTTAATTTAACACTTGATTGTTATAATTCTTGAACATTTGTTGCTAGTAAAGGTGATATTCAATCCATTTTTGTGCGATGTTTTCTTAATGATTGCAATGGCAAAATGGGCTTAAGAATTTCCTTAACTTAGCACAAAAATTGGGCCTACAATCCTCACATAAATATTTAATACTGTTTAATAGAATAATGAATTAATAAAAGATGTTTTAATTATATTTTATTTGTGAGCTTTGAATTGAGAATTTGATAAGTTAGTAATGTACAGTAGTTATGTTTTAAAATGTTTCTGTCAAAAAATTTATTTAATAATAATGATGATCATTTATTTTAGAACCCTTCACTAAGAAGTTATCCCAGTCCTATATCTGAAGAGTATTCAATCATAAATAAACCAAAAGATGGTGTACCTTTAATTGTTATAAGTGTTCATCCAGATCAAAAATCAATTGTAAGTAATGCTATTTATACATATTGTTAAATTTAATAGTTGATAAAAGTAACTAGATGTTTATTAAATTTTTAAATATTACATCATTATTAACTTTTATTATAAATTTTTATTAAATTAATCAGAAATTATTTATAAATAGTGTAAGGAATTATATAGAAATTATCAGATAACCAAAAAAATTCATGTGGTTTTTTTTATATCAGAAGTGTAAAAAATTACAAAATTTTTTTAGTTATTTGATATTTAATGTCTTAAATAAGACATTAAATATCATGTAATTATGAGAATAGAATGAATATAATGTAATATAATAATAATTTTATATAAAAAAATGTAAAGTTTATTCATTCATTATTATTAATTTGCTTGTAATAGTGAATCACTTTTTAGATTTAATATTTCTTAGTGTAAAAAATAAAATTTTTTGAATTTATATATAATTTTTAAAAATTTATTATAATGATATTGGATTAATGTAAATACATATCTTTAATTCAATTTATCTAGCACTCATCAGAAAGTACTTTAATTTCTTGCTTGTAGTTTGGTGATGCGTATTATAGGTTACTGTGTATAATTAATTATCTGGAAAAAAATTGATGTAATATAAGATTAGAATCTCTAATTTCCAAAAGTTGGGTAGAACTTAAAACTTGGGCTATTTGGATGTCCAATCTAATCGTTATTGCCAGAAGCATGAAAATTTAGAATCAAATATTGGATTAGTAGCATAATTGGCATTATTAGGTTTCCAACTTTTAATTTTCTTTTTACAAAAAGAGAGGACATTGCAAAAACATTGTACAACACAGGACACTTATAACAAGTAGTCTGTTATAAATACTTGCTGACTAACTGTAAATTATAAAACATTAAAAAGACAATAAATGGAATTTTAAACTCACTATTAGAATAATTATCAACCATTACATATTGTCACAGTAATTGAGTCCCTACATTTTGTTTATTTGTTTGCCTGACTCTGATTAATAGCAGTATCTTTCTCTTTGTTACTCTAGTGAGTGATAAAAACAAAACTATTGTTTTAGAATAAGAAAATAAAATATTGGAATCTCATCTGCCAGCAATATTACAATAAAATTAAACAAATAATTAAAACTGTACTTAAAGGGAGGATATTCTTGATAAAAGGAGGACAGGAGGACAATGCAGTTGAATAGAGGACTGTCCTCCAAAATGAAGGATGGTTGACTATACTAGCAATCATACTTATCTAACTGCAAGGATTGCAGTTAGATAAGTATGATTGCTAGTATAGATTGTATATAGATAAGTATAGATTGAGCCAATACATGACTAGAATACATGACTAGAACCTGCAAGGATTGCAGGTTCTAGTCATGTATTGTCTCAATATTTTCTTTCAGATGTTTATAAACTATTCATCAAGTAATTCTAATTATTAAATTTATTACATAAGATCAAGATACTCTTGATCTTCAGTATAAAATTCATAAATAAACCTTAGTAAATTTAATCTAAAATAGCCTGTACATTCTTGTATTTAATCTATATATAATTTGGATTATGGTCTATACAAATAAAAATTATAAATTAATTATTATTTGTATAGACCATAATACCAAGATAGATCATAATAATGGACCATAATAACAAGAAAATATAAGTTTTGAGTTGTAAATGCAAATATTTATTACTCAGTGTAAAATGTTTTATAATAATGGTTAAATTTAAAACTAATATTTAATTATTTTATAACTAGCTAAATATATAAACTATATTATTATAGGGAAATGATTTGAGGACTAGATTACAAAATAAGAATGTTGAAGTTTGGTGCTCAACAGATGATTTAGACAAAGATTATGATTCATGCAGCTCAATAAGTAGTTCACCAGTTACTCCTACAGCATCTTTACATTTTCTAGGAAGAAGTCACAGTCCTGTGTACAATAGCAGTCAGTCTGATAATACTTCAGAATTGGGAAGAAAATCAAGTTTTCAGTTCTCAAATAATTTTGAAAATGGAAGTAAGTGAATATTTAAAATATTTATTAATTTTACAAATTTTAGAAGATATAAATATTAAGAAAAAAAATGCATTTTAAAATAGACAAGATAAATACAGTTTACTTTAAATAATTTTCTTAAATTTTTTAAAAATTTTTAAGTAATAGTCTGTAATTCCATATTATTGCTAAAGAGTAATAATTGCATTCTTTTATGTATGATTATTTTGTCAAGTTATAGTTTAATGATTATTATTAAACTAGCCATACTAATTCATACCAAATTTATTTCTTTTATTTCATAATACAGAATTCTATTAAAAAAAAAAGCATATATAGACATACAGTGGTGCCTCGTATAATGTACTTAATCTGTTCCAGGTACACGCCTGTTAAGTGAAAAGTCCATTATACGAAACGCATTTTCCCATAGAAATACATGTTAAAACATATAATTTGTTCCGCAGCATAAAATAACCGTACTATACCATAAAAAAAAAGTGAAAATGGAGCAGTCACCAATTATGCCGGGTAGTCAGATGTTGTGAGGAGGACATGGAGGAACACTTTCTTCACACATTCGTACAGATGCAGACTTTTTACACATTGCAGGAGGTCTCTTTTTATTGTTTTTTAATTGCAGTCAGATTCAGGAGAGGCTACTGGAGCTTGCAGGGTCAACTCCTCTTGTTCCATCCTTTGTTATTTGGCAGCTTGCTTCTTGAAAATCATATCCAAGGTGGTCTGTTTTGCTCTCTTCTTCAACACCTGTCAGAAATGACGGGCAAGGGTGTCATTATAGAGATCATTGATCCTGTTGACCTCAGCTCTGTTTGGATAATGAGTGTTGGTAAACTCCTGAACCTATCCACATTTGACAAGGAAGTTTTTGTCAACTTTCACTCCTTCTGATGATGTCTTGCTTTGTTTTAATTGAAATCACCTTTCTGTTTTTTTAGAAGCCATGATTTGCACAACACTTGAATAAATGTAAATACCCTGAACTGATGTACGTAATGCAAGGGAGCAAGCTGAATCCCAACGGAAGCTTTGTACTTCAGATATACTGATAATATATTCTAGTAATACTAATATATTATAAAAATAGCAGATTGTCATTGCAACGGCAAAAGAGTGGCAACATCATTCATACTTGTTCGCAGAAAGTCCATTGTTCAAGTCACGTAATGGCCAAATAGAAAGTCTGTTGTTCGCAGCGTCTGTTATTTGAGGCATACATTACATGAGGCACTACTGTATTATTTTTAAAGATTTGAAATTTTATCAAAATCATCAGCTTTTTGTAAAAAAAGCTGATTAAATGAAAATTTGACAGAGTTATTACCTTATAAGTTTAATTTGCAAAATGTACTCAAATTTAATCCACAAGAAATTTTTTTTTGTTTTGTTCATTTGACATTTTTAAAGTGTAAAATTCTGATTTCAGAATACACTCAGTCTTAAAATTTCACTAATTTCAGAACAAATAAAAAAAAATTGAATACAATTTTTATTTTCTAGAATAGTCTTTCTGTTTAACTAGCTTACTAAAGAATTTTTTATTTTGACTAATTTTAAATACTTCCACAGCTTACATCTGTTAATAACTTCTAGCTCCCAGGTATATTAATAATTAATTTAAAAAGTGACAGAATTACAACAAGAAATCTGATGTTATCTGACGTAACATGTAAATATCAAATAAAAAAATATAAAATGAAATAATGTCATATTTCTTCAGCTNCTTGTTAGCCAAAGTTGTTATATATCAGGACTTCTTAAACTCTTTTTATTCACGACCCCATTTATGATTGTGATTTTTTTTGCGACCTGAAAAATATAAAATGAAGATATATACAAATTTCCAAAAACAATAATGGTGTACTACCACAGTTCATTCTTGTGTTACAATGGAATGGAGACAACTGAATACACTGAAAAGCGACAACACTACACTAGTTTACACTACAATCAGTGTTGCTGAATTGTTGTCTCGCTGCACCAGAAGTGACACAAAGCGTGCCATTTTCAAACTCACAAATTATTTTCAACATTTTGCATTAAAATCTCGCTACCCCAAGATTTCACTAAGCAACCCCAAATGGGATTGCGACCCATAGTTTAAGAAGCCCTGTTATATATAATATCTTAATTGAAATAAGTAATAATCTATGCATAGTTAACATTTTTTTGACAATAGTTTTGATTGTTTTTATTTCAGCTTCTTTCAATAATTATATTAACAGCTAGTTTCTTAATAGTATCTTACTGTAAAGTTTGGCTTTTCCATGAATTTTTCCATGTAAAGTTTGGCTTTTTGGAGATCAAACTCTGACAGGGTCAGTGAGAGGGACAGATCTGACCTCTCAGTGGTAATGACCAAACCAAGCAAAAATTATAAGAAAAATACTATGTACATCAGAATTAATAAACAACACTGTAAAGTTAATGGACTTTAATAAATACAAAAGGGCTATTATTAAATGATTGCAATAGAATAATTAATTAAACAATGTATTAGTTTTAGTAATTCTATGATTAATCAACAATATAATAATAGCAAAACAATTTGTATACACCAGAGCAGTTCCAAACAACCAATCTTAAATATTCAAATTCATCTACAACCACAAGCACAAACCTCGCCTCAACTTTACCTTGCTCCCATCAGTTTACATGTATTTAGTATAACAACATCACAACCTCCATCTATCTCATTTACATAGTCCCATGGACATATGCTTAACTTGTGTCTCATAACTCTAGTCCTGACAAATCTTGTAACATTTATGTAGTAATGAAAAATGAGTTCTGTAGTCTTTTTTGGTTTGTGTCAAAGTTATTTATTCTGCCAGATTTCAGAGCATTCTTCATATCAACATGTTGACCACTAAGATGTTTTTGAATTTTGTTTTACTGATCTGGAGTGTGATGCAGTCAATGTAACTAAACAGAATCCCCAAAATAAACATAACTAAACAAAAATAAGTAACCAAGTTTGAAAAAAAGTTGGATTCCTCTCACTAAGAAGTAAACTGCTAATATAATTATTGAAAATTTGATTTTGTAAAACAGAATCAATGCTATTATTAATACAAGGAATAATAATAATAATATATCCTGAATATAATAATAATTCCTGAATACAGACACATACACTGACACACTTCTTTAATTTTAGTTTTGTTTTGGTTGCTATGCCTTGACTTTGGTCTGGTGTAGTACACAGCCACCGGTGTGAACCGAGTATAACTCACAAAACCCAACATAATAATATATTTATAAATAATAGATATGAAATTAAAACTATTAGATTAAGTTAAATTTTAATATTATTATTTAAATAATAATAAAGAAAATACAATAATATACATAGGACTTCCTAAATATCAATTCTCTACTAATGAGCAGGCAATTGTATTATTATTTGATGACATATACTAGTTCTTTGAAATAATAATTATTTAATTTAAAGTCAAAGTAACAAATAATTATAACTTAGAAATATGTATTATTAATAGAAGCATAGCTATGACTTTTATTCACATACTACAGATATAGATATTACGTACCTCCGAAACCTTTAACCGATGTGAATAAATTTAACATTACTAACGTTTTCAGACCCCTTCTGGGTCCTTCTTCAGGTAAAAATCGTCAAACTAACCATTCGTTTTGAAAGAATTTTTCAAAACATCGAACGATAGAACGGCATCACGTGTTCCATATTCTTGAACGTAAAAGTTTCCACGTCATAGCGGAGGCAATTGAAAATATTTTTCTTTTTATTTTTTATATAATTACTGTTGTAAGATCTTTGATGTTAAGCAAAAAACACATTATATGCATACTGTCTACCCTTTCGTCCTCCTTGCTTAAGTTTACGACTTCCTTAATCTTCCTGTTGCATTAGGGCTTGCCAAGCCAAAGATAGAGAGATTTCATCCCTGGAATTAATGGGTGATGAATCGTTGTATGCCCTGTATATCTCTATCTGCTCTAACCACTTGAGATGGTCTGCATATGGGGTGGTGGTGATTAACTTGGCATTTGAGAAGTCTGCTACGATCTCTGGATCAGACGCGTAAGTGGATAAGGGTGTGGAACATTTATTAAGTCGAATGTCACGGATGTGTTCCTTCCACCTGATCCCAACTGCTCATTTCGTTGAGCCTATGTATACTAAGTCCCTGTCAAAACGGTGGTCCCTAAGTGGTACTTTATATACACCTGGCAATCTTTCATCCTCAGATTTATCCTTTCCATTGCGCAACATATCAAATATAGAAGGGCATCTTCTGTAGGATAGTGATATACTACATTGTCGAGCGATTTTACTATATAAAGATTTTAATACTGGGTTGTAAGAAACAGGTACCGTCCGTTTATCCACATTCCGGTTGCCATTTACTGAATTATCCCTTTCAGAAGGGTCCACCATTCCACCGAACTTTTGTGACATTTTTTGTACAACGTTGTGGTAGCCTTGATGCTTAGCCACTTCACACAGGAATTATAGTTTGTGTTCCAAAGTCTCTTGCGCAGAAGAGTGTGGGTAGGCTCTTTTAACGAGGGCTCTAAACGCCTCCATCTTATATTGGACAGGGTCACAAGAGTCCGCCGTAATATATGTTGGATGGTCTGATGGTTTGTGATACACAGAGGTTTGTGTTATCGGTCCACTAAAATTAATATTCACATCGAGAAAATGCACTGATGAATCGCTGTGTTGTTCGACTTCCACGGTAAGTCCATATGGGTTGTTGTTCATTTGGTCCAACAACTGGGAAATGTTCATGCAGCCCCTCCAGAGTATGATGATATCATCAACGTATCATTTGTAAATTATGATGTTTTGAAGGAAATTCGGTAGTGTTGCATTCTCCAATTGTCTGATTACCAGCTCACACATGTCCCCTGAGAGAGAGCTTCCCATGGGGACCGCTTTACCTTGCATGTATGTAACTCCTCCGAATTGAAAGATCGAGCTGTAACATATCAGGTGGGACAACTCTAACACCTGTTGATGGAACTCCTCATTGCGTAAGATCTTAAACAGTAAGTCTCTGGCTCTGCAAAAACATGGCGGAATCTCGATTGAAGGATATAGTGTGCGGAAATCCATTACCGTGATATAAGTAGGATGTTCAGTGACCTTTAGTAGCTCCACTAACTCCGTTGGATTAGAGATCATGTATCTGTATCCTTCTAAATGTGGAGCGATGATGTTGTGCAACGATGCCTCTAATTTGCGTGTAGGTGCTCTGGTCTTATCAACAACTGGCCTTAATTTTTGGCCCTGTTTGTGGGTTTTTGCAAATGCAAATAACTTAGGGGTATCAGGTGCATCCATGATAATATTCCGTATACCTAATCTTGAGGCTAACTTTTTGTTAGAGAATCGTTTAACCCCAGATTGTATCTTGTCTATTGCGTTGTTCTCCGCCTCCACGCATCTGGTGACATCAATATATTCTCTAAGGCCCTTTTCATACGTATCCCTCCTCATGATCACCAAAGCCTTGGTTTTATCTACCCTGATTCCAATATTTTATTTTTTTATTCTAAAACAATAGTTTTAGAATAAGAAAATAAAATAATAATTTTGAATAATAATGTTCTGTATGATGTCTTGGGATATGTCGAACTAGCTATGGTGATCTAGGGATGTTTGCCTGGATAATGTCGTCAAATCTAGCTGACATCTTCTATGGCCCTGGAAGATGTCCATCTTGCTATGGCATCTGGTGCAGTCCACCGGTGTCCACTGAGTAAAGTTGATGGGTAACTGGTGGGTAGAGCTCTTCTATGCTCTAGGAAAATGTCCACACTGACTCGAGTTCCAGTTTCCTTTTTGTTCAGTTTAGCCTGGGAAAACCCATCAGGTGATTGGATGTTGTTGGAAATGAAGGTTGATTTTGCAGGTGTTTTGTCAGAGGTGAGCCATTGATGACATTATGATGTTGTTGTATGGAGCTGCTATTATTATATTAGGCTCAAAACTTATGTGATCTCTCCTGTTTACAATATGTTGTTTAATTTAACACTTGATTGTTATAATTCTTGAACATTTGTTGCTAGTAAAGGTGATATTCAATCCATTTTTGTGCGATGTTTTCTTAATGATTGCAATGGCAAAATGGGCTTAAGAATTTCCTTAACTTAGCACAAAAATTGGGCCTACAATCCTCACATAAATATTTAATACTGTTTAATAGAATAATGAATTAATAAAAGATGTTTTAATTATATTTTATTTGTGAGCTTTGAATTGAGAATTTGATAAGTTAGTAATGTACAGTAGTTATGTTTTAAAATGTTTCTGTCAAAAAATTTATTTAATAATAATGATGATCATTTATTTTAGAACCCTTCACTAAGAAGTTATCCCAGTCCTATATCTGAAGAGTATTCAATCATAAATAAACCAAAAGATGGTGTACCTTTAATTGTTATAAGTGTTCATCCAGATCAAAAATCAATTGTAAGTAATGCTATTTATACATATTGTTAAATTTAATAGTTGATAAAAGTAACTAGATGTTTATTAAATTTTTAAATATTACATCATTATTAACTTTTATTATAAATTTTTATTAAATTAATCAGAAATTATTTATAAATAGTGTAAGGAATTATATAGAAATTATCAGATAACCAAAAAAATTCATGTGGTTTTTTTTATATCAGAAGTGTAAAAAATTACAAAATTTTTTTAGTTATTTGATATTTAATGTCTTAAATAAGACATTAAATATCATGTAATTATGAGAATAGAATGAATATAATGTAATATAATAATAATTTTATATAAAAAAATGTAAAGTTTATTCATTCATTATTATTAATTTGCTTGTAATAGTGAATCACTTTTTAGATTTAATATTTCTTAGTGTAAAAAATAAAATTTTTTGAATTTATATATAATTTTTAAAAATTTATTATAATGATATTGGATTAATGTAAATACATATCTTTAATTCAATTTATCTAGCACTCATCAGAAAGTACTTTAATTTCTTGCTTGTAGTTTGGTGATGCGTATTATAGGTTACTGTGTATAATTAATTATCTGGAAAAAAATTGATGTAATATAAGATTAGAATCTCTAATTTCCAAAAGTTGGGTAGAACTTAAAACTTGGGCTATTTGGATGTCCAATCTAATCGTTATTGCCAGAAGCATGAAAATTTAGAATCAAATATTGGATTAGTAGCATAATTGGCATTATTAGGTTTCCAACTTTTAATTTTCTTTTTACAAAAAGAGAGGACATTGCAAAAACATTGTACAACACAGGACACTTATAACAAGTAGTCTGTTATAAATACTTGCTGACTAACTGTAAATTATAAAACATTAAAAAGACAATAAATGGAATTTTAAACTCACTATTAGAATAATTATCAACCATTACATATTGTCACAGTAATTGAGTCCCTACATTTTGTTTATTTGTTTGCCTGACTCTGATTAATAGCAGTATCTTTCTCTTTGTTACTCTAGTGAGTGATAAAAACAAAACTATTGTTTTAGAATAAGAAAATAAAATATTGGAATCTCATCTGCCAGCAATATTACAATAAAATTAAACAAATAATTAAAACTGTACTTAAAGGGAGGATATTCTTGATAAAAGGAGGACAGGAGGACAATGCAGTTGAATAGAGGACTGTCCTCCAAAATGAAGGATGGTTGACTATACTAGCAATCATACTTATCTAACTGCAAGGATTGCAGTTAGATAAGTATGATTGCTAGTATAGATTGTATATAGATAAGTATAGATTGAGCCAATACATGACTAGAATACATGACTAGAACCTGCAAGGATTGCAGGTTCTAGTCATGTATTGTCTCAATATTTTCTTTCAGATGTTTATAAACTATTCATCAAGTAATTCTAATTATTAAATTTATTACATAAGATCAAGATACTCTTGATCTTCAGTATAAAATTCATAAATAAACCTTAGTAAATTTAATCTAAAATAGCCTGTACATTCTTGTATTTAATCTATATATAATTTGGATTATGGTCTATACAAATAAAAATTATAAATTAATTATTATTTGTATAGACCATAATACCAAGATAGATCATAATAATGGACCATAATAACAAGAAAATATAAGTTTTGAGTTGTAAATGCAAATATTTATTACTCAGTGTAAAATGTTTTATAATAATGGTTAAATTTAAAACTAATATTTAATTATTTTATAACTAGCTAAATATATAAACTATATTATTATAGGGAAATGATTTGAGGACTAGATTACAAAATAAGAATGTTGAAGTTTGGTGCTCAACAGATGATTTAGACAAAGATTATGATTCATGCAGCTCAATAAGTAGTTCACCAGTTACTCCTACAGCATCTTTACATTTTCTAGGAAGAAGTCACAGTCCTGTGTACAATAGCAGTCAGTCTGATAATACTTCAGAATTGGGAAGAAAATCAAGTTTTCAGTTCTCAAATAATTTTGAAAATGGAAGTAAGTGAATATTTAAAATATTTATTAATTTTACAAATTTTAGAAGATATAAATATTAAGAAAAAAAATGCATTTTAAAATAGACAAGATAAATACAGTTTACTTTAAATAATTTTCTTAAATTTTTTAAAAATTTTTAAGTAATAGTCTGTAATTCCATATTATTGCTAAAGAGTAATAATTGCATTCTTTTATGTATGATTATTTTGTCAAGATATAGTTTAATGATTATTATTAAACTAGCCATACTAATTCATACCAAATTTATTTCTTTTATTTCATAATACAGAATTCTATAAAAAAAAAAAGCATATATAGACATACAGTGGTGCCTCGTATAATGTACTAAATCTGTTCCAGGTACACGCCTGTTAAGTGAAAAGTCCATTATACGAAACGCATTTTCCCATAGAAATACATGTTAAAACATATAATTTGTTCCGCAGCATAAAATAACCGTACTATACCATAAAAAAAAAGTGAAAATGGAGCAGTCACCAATTATGCCGGGTAGTCAGATGTTGTGAGGAGGACATGGAGGAACACTTTCTTCACACATTCGTACAGATACAGACTTTTTACACATTGCAGGAGGTCTCTTTTTATTGTTTTTTAATTGCAGTCAGATTCAGGAGAGGCTACTGGAGCTTGCAGGGTCAACTCCTCTTGTTCCATCCTTTGTTATTTGGCAGCTTGCTTCTTGAAAATCATATCCAAGGTGGTCTGTTTTGCTCTCTTCTTCAACACCTGTCAGAAATGACGGGCAAGGGTGTCATTATAGAGATCATTGATCCTGTTGACCTCAGCTCTGTTTGGATAATGAGTGTTGGTAAACTCCTGAACCTATCCACATTTGACAAGGAAGTTTTTGTCAACTTTCACTCCTTCTGATGATGTCTTGCTTTGTTTTAATTGAAATCACCTTTCTGTTTTTTTAGAAGCCATGATTTGCACAACACTTGAATAAATGTAAATACCCTGAACTGATGTACGTAATGCAAGGGAGCAAGCTGAATCCCAACGGAAGCTTTGTACTTCAGATATACTGATAATATATTCTAGTAATACTAATATATTATAAAAATAGCAGATTGTCATTGCAACGGCAAAAGAGTGGCAACATCATTCATACTTGTTCGCAGAAAGTCCATTGTTCAAGTCACGTAATGGCCAAATAGAAAGTCTGTTGTTCGC
The DNA here is from genome assembly GCF_000671375.1 of Centruroides sculpturatus. Classification (NCBI taxonomy): domain Eukaryota; kingdom Metazoa; phylum Arthropoda; class Arachnida; order Scorpiones; family Buthidae; genus Centruroides; species Centruroides sculpturatus. The sequence continues at coordinate 446,450 of NW_019384641.1, forward strand.
AGCGTCTGTTATTTGAGGCATACGTTACATGAGGCACTACTGTATTATTTTTAAAGATTTGAAATTTTATCAAAATCATCAGCTTTTTGTAAAAAAAGCTGATTAAATGAAAATTTGACAGAGTTATTACCTTATAAGTTTAATTTGCAAAATGTACTCAAATTTAATCCACAAGAAATTTTTTTTTGTTTTGTTCATTTGACATTTTTAAAGTGTAAAATTCTGATTTCAGAATACACTCAGTCTTAAAATTTCACTAATTTCAGAACAAATAAAAAAAAATTGAATACAATTTTTTATTTTCTAGAATAGTCTTTCTGTTTAACTAGCTTACTAAAGAATTTTTTATTTTGACTAATTTTAAATACTTCCACAGCTTACATCTGTTAATAACTTCTAGCTCCCAGGTATATTAATAATTAATTTAAAAAGTGACAGAATTACAACAAGAAATCTGATGTTATCTGACGTAACATGTAAATATCAAATAAAAAAATATAAAATGAAATAATGTCATATTTCTTCAGCTATAATTCTGCAATTTTTAAATTAATTATTTAAGATGAACAACTTAAGTTTAGAAATATTAAAAATACTGATTATTTAAATTTATTTTGAAAATTTTAAAATAGAATCAAGATAAAATTAATTTGTATTATTGTAAATCATACAATTGTAGGAATTAACATTGATTTTACTATTATTTACTTAATGATGTTTCTAAAGAGAGTTATTACAAAACAAAAAACATTAGAAGTAAAAATGTTTTTAATAGGTTTGACTTCTTATAAAGAATTGAGAATGGCTATAAACAACTGTAACAAAATTTTGATACTTTATCAAATATCAATAGTAATAAATAAATAAAAATCAGCTTACTAATTGATTATAAAAAAATAATTAAAAATTTGGAATGTTTTGAATCATAAGTAATTTTTTAGTCAGTAATTTAGAAAGAAAAATTTAAAACTATTGAAGAAATCATAGTTATTTAATAGATAAGCATTTATCAGGATTATACAATTCCATCTTCAGATCTATTACATTTGTTGTTAATATTCTGACAGTTCAAACACAGCAGTTGCATATTCTTGCAAACTTTTCAACCAAACCAAGCATAAACATAAGTTTTAAATTTTAAGACATGAAATCCATAAACCAACTGGTACATAATAAGTCATAACTAACTGTAGTTAGTTATGATCACTTCAATACATTTGAGTTTTTTCTTTCTAATGTATATGCATAGTCATTTGTTCCTTCTTTATGTTAGTAATTTAGTTTAATTAAGCAATATTTTTAGTTTAGTTAGTTAATAATCTGATATAATTAGGCAAATTATTATTTTTAAATTTGTAGAAAGTTAATATACAATCCAAAATATTTGTTTTATTTTATATTTTCAACAGTAAATTTCTCACAAATTACAAATAGTCAAAATTCTACAATGCCTATATCAACATTGAATAAATTAAAAGTATTTAAAAAAAAAGCTGATGAAGCAAGTTTGGTAATAATACTATTATCGCAAGCATATTGTTCTTCCAAGACATCAATCAAACAGGTATATTTATAAATATATATTAATATATTATGTATTAAATATTTATTGAATATTTATTGATCTTTATTTAGGTATATTACTGTGAACATAGAAAATGGACAATTGTTATCAGAACAGAAGAATTTAATATGCCAAATTGGATTACACACTTACTAGATGTAAAGATTATTGAGGTATTTCATAAATATTTATGTAGATAAAATAAATAACACAGAAACAACTAAGATACCAACAAAAAAAAACCAAACTTTTATGATACATAACTTTTTCATTCATTTACAATGAACATTGTCAGGTATTATAAAATAAACTGAACAAGAACATTTTTTTTAAATGGATCAAATAAATCAAAATTTAAAAATTTAAGAATGGACATGTGCAACGATATGGCATCTTATCATAGACCTGATATTGTCGAATGTTGCAGTTGACACTCCCCTATGTAAGGAAAAGGTTGAATTCAGGATGGTGAGAAGGTTTGAACTATATATGTAGGTGGTGGTGTTAGACACTGAGGCAAGAACTCAGTTTACAATTAACACCCATTTATTAAAGTACAAGAGATATCTTATAAGGTTTAGGAGATCTCCTTTTCTTAAAACTAGTTTGACAGGATATACAGTAAGTCTTGGCAATGTTGATGTTCTTGGGTATATGATGTCTTGGTAGTACAAGGTTCCTGAGGCTCATTGCTTATTCTTATTGATGGATTAGTGTCTTTAATGGATAGTGCACTGATATAAAAAATTGAAGGAACTGACTCGCAGGAGGGTGGATGTTTGCAGCTTTCTTTCAATTTGTACATATCACTCAATCAAAAATAGGACTGTTTTGGTGTAAAAAGTCCATGTTCTTGAGTTTTGGAATTTTTAAAAGCTTTTTCATCTCTCATCAGATGTTCTGGTTGATCATGATCTCCCTTTTCCCATTTTTTGATTGGCCCCTAGTTTGTTGCCATGGCTATTGATGAGTTTTCTTGCAATGTTTTACTGACCAAGAACATTTTTATATAAAAACTAGCTGTTACCTATGGTTTTGCTCGTGCGGATTTTGCAATTTGATAGAAATAACCCTCCCTCGGTACTTCACTAAGATTAAATCATTACTTGTTACTAATTTGGTAAAATTACTGATTTTTGTTTGTTTCAAACTATGGACTGCTAATGCACCTAAATTCAAGTTTCAAATATTATGGGATTCTGAGATACAATAAATCTGAGTTCAATTTTTTTTTTGAAACATAAAATGATGTTATCTGAAAATTCGTAAAGTATAAATATTTACTGAAAAATAGAGTTTTAGTTACTCCAGTAACTCTTTGTAAGCCATGTTTGTGGTACTGCCTTTTGGGGCTAAGACTTAATCCTCTCCCTTTCCTCCCGCAGGAGAATTTTGAAAAATTTCTTCTTAGTGTGCACTCTCATTGCATACCCTACTAAATCATAGTTAAAAACAAAAAATTGCATCTAAAATAGTACAGTAGAAACATTCTTCAGGTTAAGTCTTAATCTTCTCCTTTCCCCCCTGCAGAGGAATTTCCAAAAATCCCTTCTTAGTGTGCATTTTCATGACTTACCCTGTGTACCAAGTTTCACTCTAGGTTCAGCAGTTTGCTCTGGGTGATGATGAATCAGTCAGTCAGTCAGGACATGTAATTTTATATATTTAGATAATTTTCATCTTTTAAAACAAATTTTGGTTGAGGTTTCAGACCCTGGTTGAGACCTTATACACCATAGTTCCCAGCAGTTCAACAAATGCCTGCCAAGCTGTAAAAAAAGAGTTAATCTCTGTAAAATTAATTGTTCTGTCATCCTTAATTGCTTTAATTGCTTCAAAGATCTTGAGATGTTTGAACTGTATTGGGTCCGCTGTGTGGTCTAACAGATCAGCCTCTTAAAAGTTGATCCAAATCCCATCTTTCCTCACATATGTAGTTGGTGTCATTGTGGCTATCATCTTTTTGATGTTATATTGATGATCTTTTATTCTCATCACTAGACCTTTGGCTATAGTGCAAATATTAACAAGTGATCTGTCTACCCTTTGGTCACGTAACAGGATCCCTTTGATCACATAATATTCCATCAATAGTGTCCTTGTCATTTTTGACTATTAAAAAAATAGTAGGTGGTCTCTTATAAACAATCCTAACATTGATAATTTTTGCAATCTCCCTATATATGTTAGAGTGCACGATTATATGTGACCACCATGAAGCTATTTTCCTGCAAATTATATGTATCCTTGGAACTATCCTGTTTTTGCAACAAAAACTTAATTAGACCCTGTGAAAAATCATGCTGTGTTGTCATTGGTGTGATTTGTTGCCATTCCTCTTCTTTGTCTCTTGTTGACAAACAATGGGTGAATGATCTTCTAACCCCAGGGATGGTTCAACCTTTTTATACTTACCGCCTCCCACTTTTGTATCTTTGTTGGTACTAAAATATTTACTAACTGCCCACTGGTTCTGCAGCAAGTTAATTTAGTGCAACTGAAAGTACTTGTAATTTTTAGGTGGCAGTTTAGTAAAAATATGTAGTTAAATTTATCTTTTTATTTATATTTTGTATATGTTTATAATACACAGAAATTTTTTTTGCCAGTGCACCAAGTGTATTTTTTACATCAAACTGAAAAAAGTAGCTAAATCTGGCAATGCTGACCCCACCATGAAATGAGTTTAACTTGAGTGATGGCCACTGTTTATAGTACAACCTGCTCTATCAGTGAGTCATAGATGCACAGTGATAATGGAAAGTAGCTTCAGCATTGGACAAAATCCCTACTGACCACCACTAAAGCTCAAATTGTCCACTAGTGGGCAGTAGGGACCAGGTTCACTACCACTGTTCTAACCAATGCACAAAATGCTGTTGTCTTGTATGAAAAAGGATCATGTGAGTTGTATGGTATACATAAAGGAGAATATGCATTTTTGTGGTATGTTCTAGTGGAAATGTTTCAATTTTCTATCTTGTTCAATATATCCAGAAAATGTGCTTTCCAGTCATTGGTTTGTTTCACCCATAGCATGATGCCTTAGGGATTCCTATTAACTCTCATCCAAGTGTGTCAAGTTTTGGGATGTCATTTGGCATGTTGTATCTGCTTGATACATAAAGCAAATTAATGCAAGTTTTATATTTTTACTGATATATATGCTTGATTATAATTATATCTTTGATTTTTACATTTTTTCTACTATCTAACAGTATAAAATACAGTGGAACCTCGGTATACGTCTGCTTTAGAATACGTCCATTTCGGAATACGTCCTGTTTGGACGAAACAAATTTTGCTCGGTATACGACTTTTGTTCGGTATACGACTTAATTCAATTATACGCGCTATCTATGAACAAGTAGCACTATCGGTGTACTACACTAAACTAGACGTTCGCGGTGCTACGGTTTATAACTTTCTTAAATTTCTTCTGATTTTAATTTGTAAGTAACATTTTATTATTTTTATTAATCATGAATTGCAAAAGGGCAACAGAAAAATAAAAANATATACACCTGGCAATCTTTCATCCTCAGATTTATCCTTTCCATTGCGCAACATATCAAATATAGAAGGGCATCTTCTGTAGGATAGTGATATACTACATTGTCGAGCGATTTTACTATATAAAGATTTTAATACTGGGTTGTAAGAAACAGGTACCGTCCGTTTATCCACATTCCGGTTGCCATTTACTGAATTATCCCTTTCAGAAGGGTCCACCATTCCACCGAACTTTTGTGACATTTTTTGTACAACGTTGTGGTAGCCTTGATGCTTAGCCACTTCACACAGGAATTATAGTTTGTGTTCCAAAGTCTCTTGCGCAGAAGAGTGTGGGTAGGCTCTTTTAACGAGGGCTCTAAACGCCTCCATCTTATATTGGACAGGGTCACAAGAGTCCGCCGTAATATATGTTGGATGGTCTGATGGTTTGTGATACACAGAGGTTTGTGTTATCGGTCCACTAAAATTAATATTCACATCGAGAAAATGCACTGATGAATCGCTGTGTTGTTCGACTTCCACGGTAAGTCCATATGGGTTGTTGTTCATTTGGTCCAACAACTGGGAAATGTTCATGCAGCCCCTCCAGAGTATGATGATATCATCAACGTATCATTTGTAAATTATGATGTTTTGAAGGAAATTCGGTAGTGTTGCATTCTCCAATTGTCTGATTACCAGCTCACACATGTCCCCTGAGAGAGAGCTTCCCATGGGGACCGCTTTACCTTGCATGTATGTAACTCCTCCGAATTGAAAGATCGAGCTGTAACATATCAGGTGGGACAACTCTAACACCTGTTGATGGAACTCCTCATTGCGTAAGATCTTAAACAGTAAGTCTCTGGCTCTGCAAAAACATGGCGGAATCTCGATTGAAGGATATAGTGTGCGGAAATCCATTACCGTGATATAAGTAGGATGTTCAGTGACCTTTAGTAGCTCCACTAACTCCGTTGGATTAGAGATCATGTATCTGTATCCTTCTAAATGTGGAGCGATGATGTTGTGCAACGAGGCCTCTAATTTGCGTGTAGGTGCTCTGGCCTTATCAACAACTGGCCTTAATTTTTGGCCCTGTTTGTGGGTTTTTGCAAATGCAAATAACTTAGGGGTATCAGGTGCATCCATGATAATATTCCGTATACCTAATCTTGAGGCTAACTTTTTGTTAGAGAATCGTTTAACCCCAGATTGTATCTTGTCTATTGCGTTGTTCTCCGCCTCCACGCATCTGGTGACATCAATATATTCTCTAAGGCCCTTTTCATACGTATCCCTCCTCATGATCACCAAAGCCTTGGTTTTATCTACCCTGATTCCAATATTTTATTTTTTTATTCTAAAACAATAGTTTTAGAATAAGAAAATAAAATAATAATTTTGAATAATAATGTTCTGTATGATGTCTTGGGATATGTCGAACTAGCTATGGTGATCTAGGGATGTTTGCCTGGATAATGTCGTCAAATCTAGCTGACATCTTCTATGGCCCTGGAAGATGTCCATCTTGCTATGGCATCTGGTGCAGTCCACCGGTGTCCACTGAGTAAAGTTGATGGGTAACTGGTGGGTAGAGCTCTTCTATGCTCTAGGAAAATGTCCACACTGACTCGAGTTCCAGTTTCCTTTTTGTTCAGTTTAGCCTGGGAAAACCCATCAGGTGATTGGATGTTGTTGGAAATGAAGGTTGATTTTGCAGGTGTTTTGTCAGAGGTGAGCCATTGATGACATTATGATGTTGTTGTATGGAGCTGCTATTATTATATTAGGCTCAAAACTTATGTGATCTCTCCTGTTTACAATATGTTGTTTAATTTAACACTTGATTGTTATAATTCTTGAACATTTGTTGCTAGTAAAGGTGATATTCAATCCATTTTTGTGCGATGTTTTCTTAATGATTGCAATGGCAAAATGGGCTTAAGAATTTCCTTAACTTAGCACAAAAATTGGGCCTACAATCCTCACATAAATATTTAATACTGTTTAATAGAATAATGAATTAATAAAAGATGTTTTAATTATATTTTATTTGTGAGCTTTGAATTGAGAATTTGATAAGTTAGTAATGTACAGTAGTTATGTTTTAAAATGTTTCTGTCAAAAAATTTATTTAATAATAATGATGATCATTTATTTTAGAACCCTTCACTAAGAAGTTATCCCAGTCCTATATCTGAAGAGTATTCAATCATAAATAAACCAAAAGATGGTGTACCTTTAATTGTTATAAGTGTTCATCCAGATCAAAAATCAATTGTAAGTAATGCTATTTATACATATTGTTAAATTTAATAGTTGATAAAAGTAACTAGATGTTTATTAAATTTTTAAATATTACATCATTATTAACTTTTATTATAAATTTTTATTAAATTAATCAGAAATTATTTATAAATAGTGTAAGGAATTATATAGAAATTATCAGATAACCAAAAAAATTCATGTGGTTTTTTTTATATCAGAAGTGTAAAAAATTACAAAATTTTTTTAGTTATTTGATATTTAATGTCTTAAATAAGACATTAAATATCATGTAATTATGAGAATAGAATGAATATAATGTAATATAATAATAATTTTATATAAAAAAATGTAAAGTTTATTCATTCATTATTATTAATTTGCTTGTAATAGTGAATCACTTTTTAGATTTAATATTTCTTAGTGTAAAAAATAAAATTTTTTGAATTTATATATAATTTTTAAAAATTTATTATAATGATATTGGATTAATGTAAATACATATCTTTAATTCAATTTATCTAGCACTCATCAGAAAGTACTTTAATTTCTTGCTTGTAGTTTGGTGATGCGTATTATAGGTTACTGTGTATAATTAATTATCTGGAAAAAATTGATGTAATATAAGATTAGAATCTCTAATTTCCAAAAGTTGGGTAGAACTTAAAACTTGGGCTATTTGGATGTCCAATCTAATCGTTATTGCCAGAAGCATGAAAATTTAGAATCAAATATTGGATTAGTAGCATAATTGGCATTATTAGGTTTCCAACTTTTAATTTTCTTTTTACAAAAAGAGAGGACATTGCAAAAACATTGTACAACACAGGACACTTATAACAAGTAGTCTGTTATAAATACTTGCTGACTAACTGTAAATTATAAAACATTAAAAAGACAATAAATGGAATTTTAAACTCACTATTAGAATAATTATCAACCATTACATATTGTCACAGTAATTGAGTCCCTACATTTTGTTTATTTGTTTGCCTGACTCTGATTAATAGCAGTATCTTTCTCTTTGTTACTCTAGTGAGTGATAAAAACAAAACTATTGTTTTAGAATAAGAAAATAAAATATTGGAATCTCATCTGCCAGCAATATTACAATAAAATTAAACAAATAATTAAAACTGTACTTAAAGGGAGGATATTCTTGATAAAAGGAGGACAGGAGGACAATGCAGTTGAATAGAGGACTGTCCTCCAAAATGAAGGATGGTTGACTATACTAGCAATCATACTTATCTAACTGCAAGGATTGCAGTTAGATAAGTATGATTGCTAGTATAGATTGTATATAGATAAGTATAGATTGAGCCAATACATGACTAGAATACATGACTAGAACCTGCAAGGATTGCAGGTTCTAGTCATGTATTGTCTCAATATTTTCTTTCAGATGTTTATAAACTATTCATCAAGTAATTCTAATTATTAAATTTATTACATAAGATCAAGATACTCTTGATCTTCAGTATAAAATTCATAAATAAACCTTAGTAAATTTAATCTAAAATAGCCTGTACATTCTGGTATTTAATCTATATATAATTTGGATTATGGTCTATACAAATAAAAATTATAAATTAATTATTATTTGTATAGACCATAATACCAAGATAGATCATAATAATGGACCATAATAACAAGAAAATATAAGTTTTGAGTTGTAAATGCAAATATTTATTACTCAGTGTAAAATGTTTTATAATAATGGTTAAATTTAAAACTAATATTTAATTATTTTATAACTAGCTAAATATATAAACTATATTATTATAGGGAAATGATTTGAGGACTAGATTACAAAATAAGAATGTTGAAGTTTGGTGCTCAACAGATGATTTAGACAAAGATTATGATTCATGCAGCTCAATAAGTAGTTCACCAGTTACTCCTACAGCATCTTTACATTTTCTAGGAAGAAGTCACAGTCCTGTGTACAATAGCAGTCAGTCTGATAATACTTCAGAATTGGGAAGAAAATCAAGTTTTCAGTTCTCAAATAATTTTGAAAATGGAAGTAAGTGAATATTTAAAATATTTATTAATTTTACAAATTTTAGAAGATATAAATATTAAGAAAAAAAATGCATTTTAAAATAGACAAGATAAATACAGTTTACTTTAAATAATTTTCTTAAATTTTTTAAAAATTTTTAAGTAATAGTCTGTAATTCCATATTATTGCTAAAGAGTAATAATTGCATTCTTTTATGTATGATTATTTTGTCAAGTTATAGTTTAATGATTATTATTAAACTAGCCATACTAATTCATACCAAATTTATTTCTTTTATTTCATAATACAGAATTCTATTAAAAAAAAAAGCATATATAGACATACAGTGGTGCCTCGTATAATGTACTTAATCTGTTCCAGGTACACGCCTGTTAAGTGAAAAGTCCATTATACGAAACGCATTTTCCCATAGAAATACATGTTAAAACATATAATTTGTTCCGCAGCATAAAATAACCGTACTATACCATAAAAAAAAAGTGAAAATGGAGCAGTCACCAATTATGCCGGGTAGTCAGATGTTGTGAGGAGGACATGGAGGAACACTTTCTTCACACATTCGTACAGATGCAGACTTTTTACACATTGCAGGAGGTCTCTTTTTATTGTTTTTTAATTGCAGTCAGATTCAGGAGAGGCTACTGGAGCTTGCAGGGTCAACTCCTCTTGTTCCATCCTTTGTTATTTGGCAGCTTGCTTCTTGAAAATCATATCCAAGGTGGTCTGTTTTGCTCTCTTCTTCAACACCTGTCAGAAGGGTGTCATTATAGAGATCATTGATCCTGTTGACCTCAGCTCTGTTTGGATAATGAGTGTTGGTAAACTCCTGAACCTATCCACATTTGACAAGGAAGTTTTTGTCAACTTTCACTCCTTCTGATGATGTCTTGCTTTGTTTTAATTGAAATCACCTTTCTGTTTTTTTAGAAGCCATGATTTGCACAACACTTGAATAAATGTAAATACCCTGAACTGATGTACGTAATGCAAGGGAGCAAGCTGAATCCCAACGGAAGCTTTGTACTTCAGATATACTGATAATATATTCTAGTAATACTAATATATTATAAAAATAGCAGATTGTCATTGCAACGGCAAAAGAGTGGCAACATCATTCATACTTGTTCGCAGAAAGTCCATTGTTCAAGTCACGTAATGGCCAAATAGAAAGTCTGTTGTTCGCAGCGTCTGTTATTTGAGGCATACGTTACATGAGGCACTACTGTATTATTTTTAAAGATTTGAAATTTTATCAAAATCATCAGCTTTTTGTAAAAAAAGCTGATTAAATGAAAATTTGACAGAGTTATTACCTTATAAGTTTAATTTGCAAAATGTACTCAAATTTAATCCACAAGAAATTTTTTTTTGTTTTGTTCATTTGACATTTTTAAAGTGTAAAATTCTGATTTCAGAATACACTCAGTCTTAAAATTTCACTAATTTCAGAACAAATAAAAAAAAATTGAATACAATTTTTTATTTTCTAGAATAGTCTTTCTGTTTAACTAGCTTACTAAAGAATTTTTTATTTTGACTAATTTTAAATACTTCCACAGCTTACATCTGTTAATAACTTCTAGCTCCCAGGTATATTAATAATTAATTTAAAAAGTGACAGAATTACAACAAGAAATCTGATGTTATCTGACGTAACATGTAAATATCAAATAAAAAAATATAAAATGAAATAATGTCATATTTCTTCAGCTATAATTCTGCAATTTTTAAATTAATTATTTAAGATGAACAACTTAAGTTTAGAAATATTAAAAATACTGATTATTTAAATTTATTTTGAAAATTTTAAAATAGAATCAAGATAAAATTAATTTGTATTATTGTAAATCATACAATTGTAGGAATTAACATTGATTTTACTATTATTTACTTAATGATGTTTCTAAAGAGAGTTATTACAAAACAAAAAACATTAGAAGTAAAAATGTTTTTAATAGGTTTGACTTCTTATAAAGAATTGAGAATGGCTATAAACAACTGTAACAAAATTTTGATACTTTATCAAATATCAATAGTAATAAATAAATAAAAATCAGCTTACTAATTGATTATAAAAAAATAATTAAAAATTTGGAATGTTTTGAATCATAAGTAATTTTTTAGTCAGTAATTTAGAAAGAAAAATTTAAAACTATTGAAGAAGTCATAGTTATTTAATAGATAAGCATTTATCAGGATTATACAATTCCATCTTCAGATCTATTACATTTGTTGTTAATATTCTGACAGTTCAAACACAGCAGTTGCATATTCTTGCAAACTTTTCAACCAAACCAAGCATAAACATAAGTTTTAAATTTTAAGACATGAAATCCATAAACCAACTGGTACATAATAAGTCATAACTAACTGTAGTTAGTTATGATCACTTCAATACATTTGAGTTTTTTCTTTCTAATGTATATGCATAGTCATTTGTTCCTTCTTTATGTTAGTAATTTAGTTTAATTAAGCAATATTTTTAGTTTAGTTAGTTAATAATCTGATATAATTAGGCAAATTATTATTTTTAAATTTGTAGAAAGTTAATATACAATCCAAAATATTTGTTTTATTTTATATTTTCAACAGTAAATTTCTCACAAATTACAAATAGTCAAAATTCTACAATGCCTATATCAACATTGAATAAATTAAAAGTATTTAAAAAAAAAGCTGATGAAGCAAGTTTGGTAATAATACTATTATCGCAAGCATATTGTTCTTCCAAGACATCAATCAAACAGGTATATTTATAAATATATATTAATATATTATGTATTAAATATTTATTGAATATTTATTGATCTTTATTTAGGTATATTACTGTGAACATAGAAAATGGACAATTGTTATCAGAACAGAAGAATTTAATATGCCAAATTGGATTACACACTTACTAGATGTAAAGATTATTGAGGTATTTCATAAATATTTATGTAGATAAAATAAATAACACAGAAACAACTAAGATACCAACAAAAAAAAACCAAACTTTTATGATACATAACTTTTTCATTCATTTACAATGAACATTGTCAGGTATTATAAAATAAACTGAACAAGAACATTTTTTTTAAATGGATCAAATAAATCAAAATTTAAAAATTTAAGAATGGACATGTGCAACGATATGGCATCTTATCATAGACCTGATATTGTTGAATGTTGCAGTTGACACTCCCCTATGTAAGGAAAAGGTTGAATTCAGGATGGTGAGAAGGTTTGAACTATATATGTAGGTGGTGGTGTTAGACACTGAGGCAAGAACTCAGTTTACAATTAACACCCATTTATTAAAGTACAAGAGATATCTTATAAGGTTTAGGAGATCTCCTTTTCTTAAAACTAGTTTGACAGGATATACAGTAAGTCTTGGCAATGTTGATGTTCTTGGGTATATGATGTCTTGGTAGTACAAGGTTCCTGAGGCTCATTGCTTATTCTTATTGATGGATTAGTGTCTTTAATGGATAGTGCACTGATATAAAAAATTGAAGGAACTGACTCGCAGGAGGGTGGATGTTTGCAGCTTTCTTTCAATTTGTACATATCACTCAATCAAAAATAGGACTGTTTTGGTGTAAAAAGTCCATGTTCTTGAGTTTTGGAATTTTTAAAAGCTTTTTCATCTCTCATCAGATGTTCTGGTTGATCATGATCTCCCTTTTCCCATTTTTTGATTGGCCCCTAGTTTGTTGCCATGGCTATTGATGAGTTTTCTTGCAATGTTTTACTGACCAAGAACATTTTTATATAAAAACTAGCTGTTACCTATGGTTTTGCTCTTGCGGATTTTGCAATTTGATAGAAATAACCCTCCCTCGGTACTTCACTAAGATTAAATCATTACTTGTTACTAATTTGGTAAAATTACTGATTTTTGTTTGTTTCAAACTATGGACTGCTAATGCACCTAAATTCAAGTTTCAAATATTATGGGATTCTGAGATACAATAAATCTGAGTTCAATTTTTTTTTTGAAACATAAAATGATGTTATCTGAAAATTCGTAAAGTATAAATATTTACTGAAAAATAGAGTTTTAGTTACTCCAGTAACTCTTTGTAAGCCATGTTTGTGGTACTGCCTTTTGGGGCTAAGACTTAATCCTCTCCCTTTCCTCCCGCAGGAGAATTTTGAAAAATTTCTTCTTAGTGTGCACTCTCATTGCATACCCTACTAAATCATAGTTAAAAACAAAAAATTGCATCTAAAATAGTACAGTAGAAACATTCTTCAGGTTAAGTCTTAATCTTCTCCTTTCCCCCCTGCAGAGGAATTTCCAAAAATCCCTTCTTAGTGTGCATTTTCATGACTTACCCTGTGTACCAAGTTTCACTCTAGGTTCAGCAGTTTGCTCTGGGTGATGATGAATCAGTCAGTCAGTCAGGACATGTAATTTTATATATTTAGATAATTTTCATCTTTTAAAACAAATTTTGGTTGAGGTTTCAGACCCTGGTTGAGACCTTATACACCATAGTTCCCAGCAGTTCAACAAATGCCTGCCAAGCTGTAAAAAAAGAGTTAATCTCTGTAAAATTAATTGTTCTGTCATCCTTAATTGCTTTAATTGCTTCAAAGATCTTGAGATGTTTGAACTGTATTGGGTCCGCTGTGTGGTCTAACAGATCAGCCTCTTAAAAGTTGATCCAAATCCCATCTTTCCTCACATATGTAGTTGGTGTCATTGTGGCTATCATCTTTTTGATGTTATATTGATGATCTTTTATTCTCATCACTAGACCTTTGGCTATAGTGCAAATATTAACAAGTGATCTGTCTACCCTTTGGTCACGTAACAGGATCCCTTTGATCACATAATATTCCATCAACAGTGTCCTTGTCATTTTTGACTATTAAAAAAATAGTAGGTGGTCTCTTATAAACAATCCTAACATTGATAATTTTTGCAATCTCCCTATATATGTTAGAGTGCACGATTATATGTGACCACCATGAAGCTATTTTCCTGCAAATTATATGTATCCTTGGAACTATCCTGTTTTTGCAACAAAAACTTAATTAGACCCTGTGAAAAATCATGCTGTGTTGTCATTGGTGTGATTTGTTGCCATTCCTCTTCTTTGTCTCTTGTTGACAAACAATGGGTGAATGATCTTCTAACCCCAGGGATGGTTCAACCTTTTTATACTTACCGCCTCCCACTTTTGTATCTTTGTTGGTACTAAAATATTTACTAACTGCCCACTGGTTCTGCAGCAAGTTAATTTAGTGCAACTGAAAGTACTTGTAATTTTTAGGTGGCAGTTTAGTAAAAATATGTAGTTAAATTTATCTTTTTATTTATATTTTGTATATGTTTATAATACACAGAAATTTTTTTTGCCAGTGCACCAAGTGTATTTTTTACATCAAACTGAAAAAAGTAGCTAAATCTGGCAATGCTGACCCCACCATGAAATGAGTTTAACTTGAGTGATGGCCACTGTTTATAGTACAACCTGCTCTATCAGTGAGTCATAGATGCACAGTGATAATGGAAAGTAGCTTCAGCATTGGACAAAATCCCTACTGACCACCACTAAAGCTCAAATTGTCCACTAGTGGGCAGTAGGGACCAGGTTCACTACCACTGTTCTAACCAATGCACAAAATGCTGTTGTCTTGTATGAAAAAGGATCATGTGAGTTGTATGGTATACATAAAGGAGAATATGCATTTTTGTGGTATGTTCTAGTGGAAATGTTTCAATTTTCTATCTTGTTCAATATATCCAGAAAATGTGCTTTCCAGTCATTGGTTTGTTTCACCCATAGCATGATGCCTTAGGGATTCCTATTAACTCTCATCCAAGTGTGTCAAGTTTTGGGATGTCATTTGGCATGTTGTATCTGCTTGATACATAAAGCAAATTAATGCAAGTTTTATATTTTTACTGATATATATGCTTGATTATAATTATATCTTTGATTTTTACATTTTTTCTACTATCTAACAGTATAAAATACAGTGGAACCTCGGTATATGTCTGCTTTAGAATACGTCCATTTCGGAATACGTCCTGTTTGGACGAAACAAATTTTGCTCGGTATACGACTTTTGTTCGGTATACGACTTAATTCAATTATACGCGCTATCTATGAACAAGTAGCACTATCGGTGTACTACACTAAACTAGACGTTCGCGGTGCTACGGTTTATAACTTTCTTAAATTTCTTCTGATTTTAATTTGTAAGTAACATTTTATTATTTTTATTAATCATGAATTGCAAAAGGGCAACAGAAAAATAAAAAAATTACTAGAATCACAACGGAACTGAAAAAAAAGATTGTTGAGAAATATGAAGGTGGCACGCGTGTTCGAGATTTAACTGTTGCATTCCGTATTCCGAGAACGACGATATCGACAATCGTGAAAAATAAAGACATTATTAAATTTGCTAACGTTGCGAAAGGGGTTAAATCAATTTCTAAACAGAGATCGAAGACATTAGATCATGTCGAGAAATTGCTTTTGCTTTGGATAACTGAAAAACAGTGTGCCGGCGACAGCGTATCGGAAGAAATTATTTGCGAGAAAGTTAAAAGGATACACGCTGATCTCATGAAAAATCAAGCAGAAACTAGCGAGGAAAGCGAGGTGTTTAAAGCCAGCCATCTTTTTTACATGAGAACGGATTAATCATTTTTACATTACTTCTTATGGAAAAGGTTGGTTTGGTATACGTCCTATTCGGTATAAGTCCAAACACCAGGAACGGATTAAGGTCATATACCGAGGTTCCACTGTACTTATGGGTTTAAAAAATGAAATTTTTATTTATATTTTCTGTAATTTGATCTGTAAATGCAAAAAACTAAACTTATCAAATATCATCTCACTATAAATAATTTCAACATTTACTTATTGACATCAGATTTGTTAAATTTCACAGGATCGCATTATTTTTCAAGTTCAGGGTAGTAAAGCTTTGTTTATTTTCTTCTGTGAAAGTAATAGACTCTGCTGGTCCCCCACTGTGAACAACAACAAACTGTTAATTGTTTTATTACTTCGTTTTCAAAAACTTCCTTCTCTGTCAGTTGTGGATCAAATGACTAATGAATTGTTTTCTTGCACTCGGGAATGTTTTCTTTCAGATTTAACAATTAGTTTTGCCAGTAATAAAGTCTATAATTTTAGTTTTAATAATTAAAAGAATATTGATAAAATTACTGAATAAATGTTTGGGTTACAATTACTAAGTGGTATTGCTACATAATAAATATAAATTTTAATTGTTGCAAAATTGAATGTATTAAATTTCTTATCATGCTCTGATTGCAAGACAGCAGGGCAATAACACTGAAGCGAGAAATTCTTGTTGTCAAAAATAGCTGCAATGACTTATTTGAAATGAATTGGGATTAATTCTGTCATTGAAACCAGGAGAAAACATTTGAATGTATAGTATTGTAGTAAAGGATTAATATTTTACATTGTTTTTTTTTATTGAATTGCATAACAATTGTGAGAGTATAGTGCTCTCACACTGTGAGCGAATTTATTACAGGTGATAGTTAGTTACTGTTTTTCATAAAATTTCTCTAAAAAGGTCATAAACTTAAAAATCACTGTCAGAATCGCTTCAGAACATATTAGTTGAGATTACTACAAATCTTGCGTTCAACTGTTATTTATTTTTGAGAAATTCAATAAAAAAAGCCATGTATCAGCTGGATACACACAAGACAAAGTAAGAGTTAACCAATGTAAGAATGCTTTCACTTCTTTCCATTTTCCACTTCTGATATTACATTTTTAGCATTGAGTTTTGTTTTGTACTTTTGGTTTGATTTCAGTTTCAATTCTGGTTTCAGATCAATCTTCATTTGCATTCAGCTTCACTTTTGGATATAACATCAATTAATCCTTTAACAATGTTGTTTAGGGGAAAAACTAACATTATTCTATTTTTTATTTTCAAAACAAAGTAACCAGTTTTCATTTAGTTTCATACCAGTATTATCATTAATCCTATTTTCTTTTGGGATCTTAATGATTTCAAAGTGTTCATACAATTTATGTTTTATTACATCTGGAACAGTTTAATCTTTAATGAGTTCTTGTTTACATTGCAATTAATCAATACTGAATACAATCTGGGCATTGAATTGTTTGGTTGTCATTTCATTTTGATATTTAACAATATGGTAACCATAAACATTGATTATCATTAACTTTTCCTATTAAAATATTTTAATTATGTAAATATTTTTTTATAAATGAATATAATATATAAACAAAATATATTTTAATTCTTTTTTATTGTTTTTTTTAGTATTTAAAAGAAGAATCTTTGAAAAACATTCAAAATGAAGTTAAAAAAGCACTTGAAAGTAATATTTTATTAAACTGCAAATCTGAAGATAAGAAAATTCAACAAATGGTATTTAAACTTGAATTATCAAATAAAGTTTTATTCTAAACCAAAAATGTAAAAATATTTAAGTAAAATATTACTTTTCTCTAGGCTAAACAATTACTTCTGAAAATGAATGGACATATTTCTGTATATATAACTGGAAATACAAAATTTTATAATGCCAAGACTGAAAATATTTGTCAGTAAGTGTCATAAAAATCTAACTAAAAAAGGTTGCATAAATTGAAAAAGAAATTGATATGTCAATGCTCTAATTTTTATTTCATACCAATAGTAATATAAAAAAGATTATTACCAAATAATTAAATTAAATTCTTTAATTAATGGGTTTAAATGATGTAACCCAGAAATAATTTTTATGATTTACTAACTGTTAATGTATATCATTTTTTTGTTATATAAAAATATCATCAGAAGTGTAATGACTATCAAATAATAAATTTGATTTTATCTAAATTTTGGAAATAATGCATATATCATTTTATGTTATGTATATAGTAATATTGGTAACTGATGTTTTATTAGTAGATTATTACTGAATTTTAGTGATTAAACAATATAAATAGGTATAAAAACAATACTTAAGATCTTGTATTATCAGAATGAGAATAGAACAGTTGGAACACTATTTGTAAATAATTGTAACAATATTTTGTTCATTGTTGTTTTGATTAGTTATTGCACAGGCAGACAATATTCTGACTTAGTATCTGAAAATGTAAGAGCTTTTCAGTCTGGAGTTAATTAATTAATTAGCAAAGATTGCTGAAATCAAGTTATGGTGAATTTCAGCATTAACTTTTGAACAAGGAAAATTATAATAATATTTGTTACCACAAATATACAAATACAAATTATTAAAATTATTGTTTAAAGGTTGTTTAAATAAATTTTTTCCTTAACTTCATAATTATATAATTTTAAATAAATTTTTTTTCTTTTAGGTTTTATAAGTTAAAAAAATTAAATCAAATACACTTAAATCAAATCCACTTAACGCTACCTCGCTTAACGCTGATTTGATATAATGCAGTCTGCTCGAAGCCTAAAAAAGACTCAAAATTTATGCTGATTTAAATTATCGTGGCATTTCATTGATTTGTATGTAATACGATTATTTGTGAACACAAACCAATCAGCAAAAGGTGGCAAAAAGATGTACTTGAAATTAAATGTTTATTAATCTTTTAACTTTTATGTTTCCTTCTTTTTACAAATATTTTTTGTTATGATACCAGTTTTTGGAAAGTACAAAATGTGTTTTATTTATTTATAATACATTTTATAATANAGTTTCTTACTTAATGAGCATGTAATAGGCCTATATTATATAGACTAATCGTATAAATAATTTTTTGCTATTTTTTATATATATTTTATATATTTATTTATTTATTGCTGTGTTTAATTAATTAATTATTAATTGTTTTTATCAAATATGAACATTACTAGAGTCTGTATCTAATTACTACATTAAAATTTACTTTTTCAGTTCACTAAGATTTGCAAAATTTATATGAATAAAATGAAATTTTTTAAATTCTTCTTTTGATCTGCTATCTTTATTTCATTTCAATACATTTTATTAATATCTCAAGTTTATTTGAAACCTAATTGAATAGAGATTATTAGACATTTCTCAGCATGGACATTATAGAGAATATTTACATTTATATCTATTTAATCAAATAAATAATCTGACTGCCACATTTTGGAATTAAGCTAAATTTAAGCTAAATGGAAATTAATTATTAGACAACATTGTTCTTTAAACAAATTTTTATTTGATAATTATTTTAATGATAGGCAAATTAGAATTATTCTAATTTGCTTATCATTAATTATTAATTTTATTTGCAATTTAGAAATTTCTAGAAAAAGCTACAAGTTAAACACATTGTTTATGCAAATGAGAAACAGTAAGTTTAATTTATTCTGAAATTAACAGTGAGATATTGTAAATGGTAATATGAACATTACTATTTATAATACATTTTGTAATTTCCAAAAACTGGTATCATAACAAAAAATATTTGTAAAAAGAAGGAAACATTAAATAAAAAGTTTATTAATCTTAACTTTTAAAAATAATAGTAATAACTGAAACTTTTGGTTTTTAAAATTTTTGAAATCAGTTTTTGTATTAAATTTACATTTTTAATCTCCATAATTATTTAGTATTTGACTTAATTTTTAATGTATAAAACCTAAAATAAACCTAAATTTTTACTTGAGATTTTTTCTTCAAGTGTTTTTATGATATCAGTTGCTTTTGGAAAATAAAATTCACTAAAAAAATGAATATGATGAATGCTTAATTCTATTTAAATGATATTTTGAGTTTTAAAATTTTAATGTTAGCAATCTTTTTCCAACATTAAAATCTTTAAACAAATTTTATAATTTTTTCTTTCTGTATGAAAATATTTCTATATTATAATAACTCTTCAAGCAATGAAATATATATAAATTGATAAAGTTTTGAGAGAAATATTAAATTCAAAATTTTGTTCTCATGTTGCTTAATTGCAAGTGTGACACCAAGATTATGCACATTAAATCATATAATTGATTTAGTGATTACAGAATATGTAACTAAATTTTCATAAATTTTAAGGATTACTAAAATTAGGTTTTAAAATTTATTTTTGCTTATTAAAAGTCAGGAAAAAATAATTCATTTTAGACTTTTTCTTTCTTCACTTTTATTGTATAATACTTTGTTATCAAGCAATATAAAAATTGTTTTATTTATAATTTCTCTCATAATATTCTGAAAGTATAAACTCATTTTATTGGTTAAGAATTATTAGGTGACTTATAGAAATCAATATGTATTGAAAATTTAAATACTATCAAAGATCTTAATTGTCATACTTGGAGACCACACACAAAAAACTAGCTTTTCATAAATGTACTATCAGAGAATACTTACCATAATACAGTTGTTTCTTTTACTAAAACAAAAGTTTAATTTGAGTAAATATTTAGCCTATAAATTTTGTATTTTTTTATTTAGTACTAATCTGTTTATTTTATAGGTACCTTCTGAAGATTAAATTAGAATTGAAGAAAATGTTTTGTTTTCAATGGATAGTGATTTATTTAACTAGACAGACATAAGCTTATGATTAAGAATCCTAAATCAGTTTACTTAAAATCATTTTAAAAGAATAAAAAATTTTATAGTGTTTATTTTTTTAAATATATAAAAGCATAAATTTAAAAATTTCTTACAATAAAATTCTGATATTTCTTATCTTAGTGCTATAGGTCAGGAACTAGCAACATTAAAATTTCTCACACTTGTTACTGGAGGCTTTTATGGAGTGTGTGAAGCAGTAGGAAGAAGCTTTTGTGAAGATAGAGAAGTCATTGGTGAAAAACCTGGTCGTGTGTTTCACATTTTGCCTAAACACGATGATAAGGTTAAAGATTTAATTTTTATAGCTTTACTTAATTTGTAAGCCATCAGTATTGACAATTTATCATCATTTCACTTAATAATTTTTAAAGCTGTTTCTTATTTATTTTAAAGTAAATACAGTAATACCTCGACTTACATGAACCCGGAGTTACACGATTTTCAAATCTCGTCGATTCGTCTTTTGTTTGAGCGCCACGCAACTCTTGATTACTCACTCCCCCCACACTATTGTTCAGCTTACATGTTTGAATGTGTCGCGCAGAATTGATACATAGCTACAATTTATTTTGTGTTATTTATTTTTCTCATTCGGAAGGAGTGAGTTTCAATTTGGATTCCCGATTTTCTTCCAGTGTAGAGGGGCTAAAATGGACTTTTTTCTCACTCCTTCCGAACGAGAAATGCGTTGGAGATTAAGGGGCGTCTTTAGTGATTTCAAAAGAAAGATGTGTTATTTACTTCTGTGTTTGTTATATGTTGTCCAAAGTCCACTGTAGGCCATGGAAGATGGCTAGTGACTCTGCTTGGTTAGCAGTGCAGTGTTCGCCAAGCTTGTACTGAACCTGGTATAAATTCGTTTTGTTGTAGGTGACCACCATTGAGCACCCAACGCCTTTATCAGACTTGGAGCCATCTGTGAAGATGTGGATCCCGTGGGAGGTGTCATTTCCCTGAAGATTAATTTGAGCGTCGATAGTAGTTTTTGGGTGGAATGCATACGGACGAGGTAAGTAGTCAAGGCTGTGCTGCTCGATGTGGTTGGCAAGGGAAGCTGCTTCTGTATAGACCCCGATTCCTGTGGTGGTGTTGTCAAATTCCTGCCTACTGATTTGGTGAGTTGCCATCTTGTAATGATTGTACTTCCAGACTCTTTCTTTTACTATAAGATCAATGGGGATGATGTTAGCGATGGCGAGTAAGGCATCAGTTGGGGCGGTTTTGTAGGCTTTCGTGATGGAGATTGCAGAAAATCTCTGGGCCGATTGCAGTTTTCTTTTGATGTGGGATTTCCCCACAGAGTTTCCCCATAGTTCTGCGCCATAGAGTAATATTGGTTCCACAACCGCAGTATAAAGGAGCCTAGAAGTCTCACTCCCATAACCCCAGCGGTTCCTGGCAATGGAATAAAGGGAATGAGAGACTGTAATAGCTTTCTCATAGGTATAGTGGACATGGTCCTTCCATGTTAGTCTGTTGTCCAGAATGATGCCAAAGTACTTGATGGCTTTCTTGTTTTTAATCCGTATTCCGTCTATTCTGATAGTGGGTCCTTTCTGGAGAGGAGTGTTGCAGGGAAAGAAAAAGCATTCACACTTCTCATATTTAATTTTTAGTTTCCTGTTGGCGCTCCAGTGAGAGATTTTCTTTAGAATGTCATTGGCCCTGTCTTGAAGAACCTCTTGGTTCCTATGCGAGATGGACACTATAGTGTCATCCGCATAACCTTGTATCCTGCACTTGTATTCAGTGGAAAAGGTGGAGCTGAGCTCCAGCAGGCTATTATACATGAGGTTCCAGAGAAAAGGGCCCAACCGGGAGCCTTGGGGACACCCTCTAGTAATATCTTTCTTGCAGTAGTGATTGTTGGCTGTGGAAGTGATTATCTGCCTGTTTGAGAGGTAGCTCCTATAGAGATTGAAAAGATTTCTGGGGCACCCTGCGTCAGTTAGCGCTTTTAAGATGGCCGGCCACCATGCGTGATCGAAAGCACCTTGAAAATCTATGATAATCACCATGGTATGCTCCCCTCTTGATTTGGCCTCACGGATGTACTTCACAATGGAGTCTAAGGCCGTGATGGTGCTTCTGCCTTTCCTGAAGCCATGTTGGCTGGTATTGATTTTGTTCCCCACTTCACAGTAGTGCTGCACCCTGTTTACCAAAAGGGCATCCAATACTTTCCCAATCACCGGCAAGAGCAAGATGGGTCTATAGTCTGATGAGTTTGTTGGTTGGTTGCACTTGGGAATCAATTTGATGGCGGCCACTTTCCATGAGCTGGGGAAAAGGCCTAGCTGGAGGCACTTGTTGAATACTAGATGGAAAGTGGTGGGGATGGCTTCTTAGGCCATTTTGGGCGAAATTGAGTCTGGGCCTGGTTCTTTCCTGAGTTTAAGACAGTTGAATTCCCTTGCAACCTCCTGGGCTGTAAAAGGGGCTTCATCTGTGGTGGACAAATTTTTATTGCAGTGATAGCATACGTTAGCTTAGTAGTTGTTATCCTGTGTTGGGTCATCAGTCGGGAATAAGTCTTGTAGTATCTGGGAGTAAGTGTCATAAATGGAGGTGCTGAGGTTGCTAATGTTCTGGTTGAGATTACCAGGGATCCTAGTGTTCTTGATTTTGCCCCTGGCAATATAGTACGGGGTGGACCAGGGCCTTGAGTTACCTATGCTTGAGCAGAAATCTTGCCAGGAGTTGGTGCGAGTCCGATTAATTGCAGTTTTGTAGTTCCTGAAGAGGGTTAGGTAATGCTGTCTGAGGTTTTTTCTTCTGTGTAGATCCCTCTCTCTTCTGTATCTGTTCTTGGCTTCCCTTAAAGACCTTCTCTGGTTTGAGAGCTCCTGAGTCCACCAGGGAGCAGAGAGCCTGGCAGTTTTAACTTTGGTTGAGGCATGATAAGCAATATGAATAATGTTTTGAAGGTTGTCGATGATGGTAGTTAGCTCTTCAGTGTTTGTGATTTCAGCGATAGGGGCCACAATGACAGTTTTGCTTTATGTGGCTTTGAAATTGCTCCCAGTCAGTTTTCTGAACAATATGCACATTCTTCACATTCTTCCTTAAGCTTGGAGTGCCTATGATACTTTTAATGTACCTGTGATCACTAGCAGAGTGCTCTGCCAGCGTGGAACAGGAGTTTAAGAGCCAGCAGGTTGCCCGGTTAACCAGGCAAAGGTCCACCCAGCTCTCACCAGCGTACAGGAGTAGGTGGGAAGGGTGCTGGTGTTCTGAGATTGAAAGTTCAGTAAGTTCATAAACTCAGTAACCTTGTAACCTCTGGGATCCTCTATTGGACTAAACCACAGAGGGGACTTGGCATTGAAATCCCCGGCAATTAAGACAGGGTGGTTGTTGAGTTGCTGGATAGTAGTTTGAAAACAGTCCAGTGGGATGTGGATGTCCTCAGAAGGGGCACAGTAGAAAGAGACGATAATAATCGGACTGCCACCAACATTGATGAGTGTTGTTGTGTAATAGTAGGTACTATGTTGGACCAGAAGTTGGGCATCAATGTTCTTGTTCATTATAATGACCCCAGTGAGAGGGGTGTTGTGACCGTTGGTATAGTAAAGAGTGTTGTAGTTGCCAAAGAGAGCAATCTTCTGTTTGAAGCAATAGGGCTCTTGCACCACTTGTAGGTCAGCCTGATGATTAATGGCAGTTTGGAGGGCTTCGGTTGTGGCTGCCTTAGACCTTTGCAGATTGATTTGTAGCAGTGTTATATTATGTTTGATAAGCCTAGTATCCATAATTGGTCTTTTTGATAGCCTGCTCCTTTAATCTGAGGATTTGCGGACAGTAAGGATCGAAGGCATTGTGATTGGTTGGTATTCTTTTGTCGGGTTGTAAGTCTTTGTTATATGTCTTACAATTTATACAACAGGGAGGCTGATCTTTTTGGATGCATTCTTTAAAACGGTGACCCTTTGAGCAGTGGCTACATCGTTGGCTTGCCGGGCACTCTCGTGCCCTTGTGTCTCATAGACTAAGGTCTTTTTCCCTCTATCCTATCTCCTGTACTTCCCCTTCACCCTAACTTCTTCATACACAACTTTAATCTTCCTTCTGCTTCTGATCTTGGGCTATACCACTGAGTGGGGCCCATACCCAACTTCACTTGATGTGTTTGTTATATCTACAAAGACTTGAGAGACTCTATGTGGTGATTTCTTCTAACCATGAACGAATCAAAAGACGAGATAAGATTAACGAGAACATTTATTAGCTTACATACATCCGACTTGAATTTTACGCAAATTGCGAAATTCTACCTTGACTTACGCGAATTCGACTTACGCGGTTATCACTTGATCCCACCTATCACGTAAGTTTGGGGTATTACTGTATTAAAATTTTTATAATAAAGCTTATGCAAAACACATTAAGTCATATAAAACCTAAAATTGTTTTAATACAATTATTCAGTTCGATTTTGAAAATGTTTATCAAATGAAAGATGAAAAATCATTTAGTCCGTCTTCATCACATCTTTGTTTGATGCATAATGTTCGATCTCATCATAAACAGAATATATTTTTAAATAATTATCAATTTATATTCAATGAAATGTTATGTAAACATAGCAATACTTGAAATGTTTCAAAATGTTAAAGATGTTAATAATTTACTGTACAATAATAAACTTTATACAGCTAACAACTAAATAATTCATAAAAGGTGATAATAAAATTTTAATTTTTGAAAGTCTAAACTTTTTAATAAATGACTTGAAATCAATATGAACTTAATAATTTAAAATCTTTAAAAGTAATTTAAATATCTATATGTGTTTTTAAATGCGTATTATTTACTCGACTAGTATATCATTTAATATTTAATGAAATCGTTAAATTCGAGATTATTTAGATAAACTGAATTTATATGTCGCTTTTTAAACATAACATTTACTAAAACAAAAGCTTACGTAAAATTAATTTTTATACATTTTATGTATTATTAGTTTTTATTCATTTATTTTAAGCTAACTTGTATTAAATAAGAATATTTATAGGCTAGCTGTATAAAATACAGTTGCTTGTGCAATTACTGATATTTTAACATTTATTTTACACCGATACAATGCTTTTCTGCATAAGATATAAACCAACCAATAGCAAATGATTGCAGCACATCTATCGGCAATCTTCTTTATTACCTCTACTTTTAATGGTGAAAACAATAGGCATTCAGAGTCCTGATAATCCATTGACTCTGGTATTGAGAGATAAAGAACCCGAAGACGGTTGCAATTAGACCGGAAGTACTCTTTGCTGGAAAACTTTTGGTCGGTGTTAAGGCGCTGGGTATTTATTTACTAACTAATTACATTTATATTACAAAAGTATTTATCGTATAAAAATATAAAAATTGTAAGACGAACTTCGATAATTATCGATACCCAGATAAAGAAAGTCTACGGAATCGATGGAAGAGAACCGTCGAAATGAATCCTTTACGTAAATCGGGATAAATAATAATTTCCGGACACTCGTTCTGGTGTAAGTATTAATATTTTAAAGATAGAAACGTTTGCCTCCTTCATCGGCAATAATTTTTCCTTTCGTATTCTAGGCGTAAGCCACCAACAATTCTAATTTTATTTATCAAGCTCCGATCAAACAATAAAAGATATTGGACTATAACCTGGCGATACTCTAATAAAGACAACTTTTTTCTACTTTCCTTTATCGTTTACGAAAAGAAAATGACGTAATATTACTCAGTTATCCGGCTGCAATTTGAAAAAATTGTAGAAGTATAAATTCCCACTGGCGCTCGTTTGTCTGTCTTTCCTTTATCTCGAGAAAGGGGTTAGATAGATGAAAGACAAGACCAGGAGACCTTAGGTGCAGGAAGCCACGTTTAACTGTATGAGAACTTCGAGTCACCGTAACGTGATGCAAACAGCAAATCACGTTATTTCAATTCAAAAATTTTCCCCCGAACGGTGTTAGATAGATGACTGGCAGGACCCTCTGTTAAAGAAAAAGTATGATATACAGGGGCAAGACACTACAGTACTAATTTGAGATGGAGAGCATATATTTTAAATAAATTAATAAAAAATTGTAGCACGGCATTGCGAACACATCACAATAAATAATTGCTCGTTTACCTTATTTTTCTTTTAATTTAAAACAAGAAAAGTTCTTTTACGGAAAAATATTTTTAATTTTTAATTTGTCTACGTAATTATTATAATAATCCTTCGTTATACTAATTATAAACATCCGCAATAACATCAATTAATAACTTATAAATAAATTATAATTAAAATACGTTTAACTTTGAATACATTATAAAATATTTAATTAATAATTCAATTTATATCAATTAATTTCATGTTAAATGTAATTAAGATTTATACGAATTAAAAATTTATACGGATGGACTTTTTGCAAAACTTGTCCGACTTCTATTATTATAATATTAAATTTATTTTACATTAGCATAATATAAAATATAAAATGAAATTTATTTTCTATTTTATATTACGCTAACGTAAAAGTAATTTAATATTCCGACCGGGACGAGTTGGACAAGTCTTGAAAAAATTTGAGTAGATGTTTTAATGCATTTAACGTTATTTAAAATATTCAAAAACGAAATTATCGCTGAGCTTACGACTCGCTCTTTTATTTATTTTCATTCATCTGAATAAATGATTTTTATATTTAATTATGTTTCAAATTTGAATAACACTAACAACTCACATTATTAAGTTAGGCACTTTTTTAAAATAAGATCTTAATATGATTTTATTTGGTATTTCGAATCAAATTAGTTTTTTTAAAAAAATACTTTGTTACTTAATACAAATATACATTATTAATCCATTAATTTTGTGAATATGTATTTCGACTATTCCTCATTTATTTATCGAGCTCAGTGTATTTGAAGATGTTAAATTTATTATTGTTGTGAATTATTGAATTGCAGGAAATCTCGTTATAAGCATATTATTTAATTTTCCCGAAATTCTCTTTAAATATTAACATATATATTTATTTATCCGATAGAATTATTTTATACATTTTAAACAAAAATATTTAATTAATATTTTAGAAATTTTTCAATTCGGAGGATTTGAAATTTGTTTGCGCAATATAATAATCTATAATAAATGAGAAATAAAGATAATCACCGTCGCCGTCGTTGCCTGCTGAATTTAATAATTATTTGATTTATTATTTACTAGTAAAATGACGATTCGTTGCGATCAGGGCCGTGCGGTAGATTNTATTTTATCAGAATTTTATTATATTTTATTACAAAAAAAATTACTTAAGGAAAAACATAAGTTTTGATGAATTTTGCATTAATTTTCTAATAAATTATTTTGTTACAGAAGATAAAATTTAAAAATTAATAAATTATAATAAATTATAATTTAAATCATTTCTTAAGGTAAAAGAAAAACTTTTTAAAATGTTAAAAACGTGAAAGATCATAAATATGTGTAGCATTTTGTTATTCTTGACTTTTTGAAATGAAAATCTTTTCAAAATTTGTAATATTCTTTTATCAAATTTTCATACACATGGCATAGAAATCCATTTAAGACATTTGGTGGTTATGCATACAAATGCATCTGTTGATGCAAATAACTATTTCAGAATTGACTGCAGATATTCTAAAATATATACAGTAGAACCCCAATTATCTGACACCCTGATTTACTGAGGCTCTGCATTAACCAAGGCTAACCCATAAGTGATTAAACTACATTTTTTGTACTGTAATTTATAAAAGAAACTTTAAAATGATAAAATATTATAAAATTATTTGATTCTTTATTATTTAATTTCAATGTGAGACAAACCATATTAAGATGTAACTGCAGTAATATGCATTTTCATTTTTAAAACTTGTATGTTTTAGCTGTATAAATAATTGATGTAAAAATTGTTGTTCTTACATAAGGTTAAATTCAATAAGATGTAAAAAGAGGAAAAGAGGCTTAAAAGTGTTACTGTATAAATGTCTTATATTTGTAATTTTTAATCCAAAATGGTCATGGCGATTCATTTTATCTCCGTTTTTGGTTATCCAAGTTAGCATTGGTTCATATGTCCTTGGATAATTGGATTCTGCTGTATTTCAAATGAGAATGTACTTTAATAAGTGTTCTGTGTTTGTAATTGTTGTTTTAAGATCAGTGGTTTTTCTAAGGTTAATTCTTTCTGATATTATTTTAGATAAAGATTTCCTAAACACTATATTACTTTTCAATATGGAGATTATATTTTTATTAAACACAGTGCAATCATATTATATTTGAATAAATTGTAAATAAAGATATTTCAAATACTAAGATGATATATTCAGTTGGAGGTTCTTTAACACCATATTCACCAGCAAAGTTTTAAATTGAGTTTCATAATCCAAAATTTTGATCTGGTAATTCTAGATTAAGAGTTACTTTGCTCTTAGTATTCATCTACTTAATTTAATACTGAATTACAAAATCCTTGAATTGAAATGAAGAGCAATGTTAAAGCGCTCTGATTTGTCCAAATGTTATGATGTTTCTATGTGAATTGTCATTTCTAAGCTAAACATGTAATTTTAAGACTTAGTAAACAATATATTCCAACAGCAAAAGGAACTATACTAATTTTGAGGTAGAAGTATTATTAAAATTACTTGCAAAATATTAAAATATCATAGAAAATAAAAACAAATGTGATAAAAGGTATCGAAACAAACACAAATAAATAATATTCAGTAGAACATTTACTCAGGAGTTAAAACGCAACAAAAATAAGCAATTATTTTCTTAAAAAAAAAACTTAAAACTAAAGCATCAAGTGGAAAAAAGTAGCCTTTTTTAAATTAACTGAAAATTCTATGATGTTAGTTCTAAGCAACACTGTATCATCATTGTTAGTGTTCAATTTTTGAAAACTTAAAATCATCATAAAAATCAAATAAGTCCATGTAGATTTACAAAAAAATTCAACTAACATATGAATTAATCTGTAATTCAAGAATTAACTCACCAATAACAGCAAATTAAATCATGATTCAGATTTAAGAGTTAAATTTAGAAGTAATACATTATGAATACTGATTTTAACTGAACTTGCAATTTAAATCTTACTCTGGATTTAACTCAAGGCAGTGAATATGGATGTAAGAATTTTACCTAATTTATAACTATTTTTGATTTGAAATCATGAACTGTAAAATTATCTTTTCTTCGATGAATTTTTTCAAAGTAGTTTTTTAAAGTGAAATCTTTATCAAGTTTAATAAATGAAATACTGAATTTTGATGAAGCAAATATTATGATTTGCCCATAGATTAAATATTGTCAATTATTTAATTCATAAGAAAATCATGATTTTTTTTTTTTTTATGAGTGCTATGACAGTAATTATGAGAGTCTGGAATGAGTTCAAACAATGATCCTCCATGACAGTATAGGCTATTTCTTACTTCATAACTTACAGCTTTACCTTTCTATCTCTCTAACTATCATAGAACCAACAACTTGATTTTAATGAGTGAAAATAAAATTCATTTCATATATTACTTTTCAGAAACTTAGAATAAGCGTTCTCATTTATAATTTTCTCATGTTTAAATATAACTGAAAATTTATCAAGGAGTCTATAACAAAGATTGAGATTTATGAGACTTTTTAAAATATAATAATCAAATTTATAGAATTTTTTTTACATTTACAGAAGTTGCAAACTGTTAATTTAGATTTTATTGTACTGTACATTGTTATCAGTTATTTAATGTTTTAAAAACATACAAATCAAATATACTTATAAAACTTTGCTTATTGCAATCAATGTTCCAGTTATTTTTATCATTATCTTCAGATAAACAGACATTTTTAAGTTGTCTTTTTGCATTATCAACCTCAAGTAATGTGCAGTTATTATTGGTTATTAGTTTAACTAACATTTTAAATTTTAATTGTTATTTGCTCACTATGCAGTAATTTAAATTGCTGGTATTTGTTGCTGTTGAATAAATTATTATTAATAAATTTTAAAGTTATACATATTTTTTAAATTGCTTTAACCTGTCCATTAATTAATTAATGTCAGTCAGTAAAATCAGAATAGTAGTCTTACTTAATTACACCTTCAACTGCCATAAACCATCAGGCTATAATTTGGCAACAATAATAATAAATTACTAATAACGCTTCCCGCTAAGGCCAAATTTAGGCGCCATCCCAATTGAATGTGTTATTGCTATGTATTGGGTTTAGTAAAAGATGTTTATATTTACTTAATTATCTTGCTTAACATCATCATTATAGTCCAATCCCAAAATGATTACAATAAGAAGATGCTACTGTGTTTTTATTACAAATTATAGCTGATATAACTGTATGAGAGAATATGAGGTTATTCTATGCAAGAGGAAATTCAAAGTAGGCATCTGCTTTGATCTTTATACACTGGAAATAGTAATCCAAGTAATGTAGAGAATTTAAAGAATAAAATTCATTATTGTGCAATATTTTTTTAACCAATGAATGGATTTCAATAAAATTTTATTACTCCATTTGGGATTAAATCAAGCATTGAGGAGACCTGCAAAACAAATTCCTCCCTAATCACCTCTTAATAATATCACTTCTCACCTATTTTCTTTACATAGAGAACCTTGTTTGCTTTTAGAACAGTATGTAAAATTATTGGTAACAGCTGTACTGTTTATGTAATAAATGTACAAAGATAATGTTTATGTTCTGTGGCTAGAATTATCCCACCCTCTCTATATTTAAGAATTTATAGTTCCATTAAATTTTAATTCTATAATGAACTTAATGATAAATTTGAAATTCTTTTTGAAGGCAGATTTTACAAAAGTATTTTTTTGAAAATCAAAAATATTTATCATCACTTCAGTTTAATTATATAATGAGAAAATATTAATTATTTGAAAATTAACAGTATTGTTATATAACTTAGTTTTATATAATAGAACATTATTTCCATATTTTTTTATTGTATGCATGTGTGTGCACACACAGGTATATATTATATATGCATGTAAAGTAATATAAACATGTATGGTGGACATCACGCCGACAATTGTACTGACACAGAGAAAAACTTGCATAAAAGGCATTAAGAAATATTTTATTTTCCTGCGAGTGCTTTTGACGCAGTTATGAGCATTGTTTTCAGGCAGATAAGGAATTGAATAGTTTTTCAAATGGATTTTAAAATTGGAACAGAAACAGCATTAACTGTTTAGAATATTAACAACTTTTAGAACAGAAAGTTTTAAAAATTTGAAAATTGCATAACATCTACACGCATGCACTTTAATATGCGGAGAAGGTGGAGGATGTGGGGACGGTGGAGAAATGCAGTTAATTATAATGTTTTAATTGCTTATACAATTTAAAATATGCCATATACCACAACAATCTGTTTATATAATCTAGATGTTAAAAATAAATATACTGAATAGAGAACAAGAAAAAAAAACAACAATTAAAATGCAAACAGGTATTCTGTTACCTTTATTATAAAGGAATGATAAATCATCACAAAATTTATTTTACTTTCACGATAACTAATCTTGACCCTGTTTCTGATGGCACAAGGAAAATACTACAAAATACAATTTTGAAAAATATATAATGCATATATTTTTCTATTTTATATTATATTGACACATCTAGAATTAACTTTTTTTTTTTTTTAACAAAGCTTTTCACAATATGGTTTTATAGCAATCAAAATATGGCACAACTAATTTTGGAGAAAACAAAAAAATACGATAAAAGTAAATTTGAATTAGTTATAAATGCAGCAGACATATAATATTTACAATGTAAGAATATTTATATACATAATAATTTATAAATTTAATNCTAATAATATTGTTCATAAATTCTTATATAATTTTATATTCATAAAATAAACTTATTTATTTTATATATAAAATTCATTGTAAGTGTTTAAAATTATTTTAAATAAAGTTATTATAATATGTATATGTATTGGAATGACAGTTATTTATTTCTAGAGATTTTTAAATTTCTATAGACATTTAGCCATAACAAATTTATAATAAAAGTATTAATGTCACTTTTGTATTTTCATATCACATGCTTTTCTTTTTACTTGTTAAGCTTCTTAAAACAGCTTGCTTCTTACTGATGCTAATAGCAGATGTGTTAAATTCCACAAACTGAACTATATTATCTATTTCTATCATAAGAATATTTTACTAAGTTTCCCTAATAAATCAGGTTTAGAGGTTTAGAGATATTGTTGAGATTATATATATATATATATCAGCTGACCAAAAAAGTTTGTATGGCTTTTTCAAGATAAAATTAAATTATCATAAAAATAAAACAAGAATATTTTGTTCTTTTCAGAACAAAATATCCTTGTTTAATTAACAATAAGTACCATCACAATTAATAACCTTTTCCCAATGAGAAATAAGTTTATAAATTTCTCTCTTATGAAATTCTTTGTCTTTAGAAACAAAAATCTCATTCAACTTCTTTTCTTATTCTTCTTGATTTCAAAATTGTTGGTTACATATATAATTGTCAAGTGACAAGAAAAGGTTCTCAAGAGGTCTGGTGAATATGGTGGGTGAGATAGAATTTCTCAAGGAGGATTATGGAGCTTTTCCTGAGTCATTCTTGAAGTATGAGATTTTGCATTATCTTGAAGAAACATGATACTTTTGCAATTAATCAGCACCAGCTGTTTTTCAAAGTTTTTCATGCATACACTGTAGTTGAGCAGAGCAAACTTTCCCGTGATTAATTGGTTTGAGTACAAAAGTTCATAATGAACAATACCTGTTGCATTCCATTAAACACAATAAAATCTTCTGTTGATTAAGTGCAGGTTTTGATATAAAAGATACAGGTTCTCCAGAAGATGGCTAATGATAAGATCATTTAGTGTTACAGTACAGTACATAATCCATATTTCATCACAGCCAGTAGTATGTCCAAAAACAGGTTGCTCTTATGAGAAGAAAGAAATAAACAAATTGAAAGTCTTTAGAATTTATTTTCTGCTTTTAGTTCATAAGGAACCAATTTGCTTAATTTATATACTTTTTCCAGTCAATGCAAGTGTAAAATAATGGTTTCATCATGCATATCAAATCTTTCTGCAAGTTGTTCACATGTATGACTCAAATTTGGCTCAACAGAATTCTTTAATTTGTTATTATCAATGACTGTTTGACATCCTTCACAGGACACATCTTCAAGAGAGACATCTGACAAATTTTTTAATATCATTTTTGGGCCAGGCATTCACTAACCATCCCTTCTCTGAATGCTGCATATATATTTCTGGAAGCTTATACAGCATTTGTCCTAAGTTTAATTTCATAAAGTAAGCCTGCACAAATAACTGAATTTGAAGCTCACATTTTGATGCCTGTTTTACATTTATTGTAAATAACTATACAGTTAAAACTTTTCAACAAGCTTCTGTAAAAGTGAATTTAGAACAGTAATAACAACAACATGTGATTTACAAGGAATACTACATTCTTAATGTTTAAACTAGTAACTTTACAAAACCACAAAAACTTTTTTGGTTATCTGATATACCTAAAATCAAAAATATTTATAAAAATTTCTATTACAACTTACCAATGATCAGTATCAGCCAAGATACACAGTGCTTCAGATACTTCATCTTCAATAAATGAGAACTGTAACAAGTAGATATAATAATAATAATAATGAATACAACAGAATAAAGTTTTTAGATTATAAAATTTTATATAGTTTCTACAAGAATATGAGATAATGTGCTGTAAATAGAAAGCACAATCTCAAACTATGTTCAAATTCAAAAATCAACAGTTCTACTTTTTTAATGATTAGGCATATATTTAAAGAATTAGTAATTTAATCAATAATATGATAAGTGTTTTTTTCTCATCTTTTATAATTTAGCAGCATGATGAAAATACCTTACTAATATGTTGAAACTATATTTACTGATCTCTATTTTTAGATTATTTATATAGTTTTATATAATTAAAAGAATTACTTTGGCAGATGCCACTAAATCTTCAACAATTTCATCCCTGAGATTTCTATGATTTAATTTATTTCTAAAATCTCCATGTATTCCTTGTAAACAGAAACATGGCATAAAATGATCATTAATTCCAGCCATTAAAGACCATCCTAAACTTTTATAAACATTTTCTTTTTTGTGTTCTCTTTCTTTGATCCTTAAAAATGGCATTTCCAAGCGATTTGGTAAATTATCAAATAGTTCCTCCACCTGAAAAGATGTATTAGTGTTTTTCAAACAAAATTCTGTCTGATTTTGTTTGGTATCTTCCATACTATGATAACCTTCTTCTGGACTTTCCGATCTAATGCAATAGTTGTCACAATTTACTTCTAATTTTGATTTAGCATCCTGTTCATTAGTGAGAGTAAAACCTATAGATTTTTGAGGTGTAAATCTAAGATTATGATATTCTTGCATAAATAATTTGCTATCATCAATAGATTGAATAAATGTTTGATTATCTTTATTTAATGGAATATCTTGATTTGCAGTTTTTGACTTTTCTAAATGCGTATCATTTTCTGATGTAGCATTATCATCATTTTCTTCAATCTCATTAACAGTGAAAAGAGGATTTGCAAACAAATTTGAATTATCTATAACATGATCTATTTTATAAGGTAATGAACAGACTAATTTGCCTTCTTCAGGATGATTTGAATACTTATGCTTTTTATTNAGCGATTTGGTAAATTATCAAATAGTTCCTCCACCTGAAAAGATGTATTAGTATTTTTCAAACAAAATTCTGTCTGATTTTGTTTGTTATCTTTCATACTATGATAACCTTCTTCTGGACTTTTCGATCTAATGCAATAGCTGTCACAATTTACTTCTAATTTTGATTTAGCGTCCTGTGGGGGCCAAGGGGGGAGAAATAAAAAAATCTCGACGAACGATAATAGGTGATATATATCGTCATCGTCTCCCTTGCCGTTTGGATTGCCGAGCGGTAACAATCAACGACATGTGGAAGCAGTTGAGTCAGAGATAGATGCTTCGTTTACAAACAACACAACCGTTTATTAAACACGAAAGAAGCTTACAAGACTACTGCGATCTTGGAAGTTCTACGTCGGCTGCGGTCGCTGGGTCTTCCTATCCTGTGGTTCCACGATAGTCCCATTTTGAAGGAGTGTCCCTTGTTCGCGAATGAACCATTCCATCACGTCTGGACGACTCCGGGACGATGCGGTCGACTTCCGTTGAGGGAAAGATGTCGATCCGAGGTCGGGAGATGGAGACGAAGATGGGTGCGAGACACACACACAACAACAGATCCGTCACATGGAACTTTTGGGAG
Organism: Centruroides sculpturatus; assembly: GCF_000671375.1. Classification (NCBI taxonomy): domain Eukaryota; kingdom Metazoa; phylum Arthropoda; class Arachnida; order Scorpiones; family Buthidae; genus Centruroides; species Centruroides sculpturatus. The sequence continues at coordinate 482,714 of NW_019384641.1, forward strand.
AAGAAGCCGTCGCGTCCTTGAATTTCCGGGGTTTTATCCGTTTTCTCTCAGATTCCCCTTTCCGATTGGTCTCCCGTCGTCACCTGATGACAATTCGAAACCTTTCGGGGGCGCGGGAGAGGTCAAAATTGAAGTTTAATTCGATCTCTAACCGGAAATGGTCGACGGACTTACATTCTTCTATTGTTTAAAAGTTTTCTATTGTCTAGCGTCGCGTTTTCATATCAAAAATCTATTTCTAACTAACATATTTTTTTCTTTAAAACAATTATTTTAACGCGAATTTTAGTGAGGGTTCGGACCTGTCCAGAGCCTCACAATCCTGTTTATTAGTGAGAGTAAAACCCATAGATTTTTGAGGTGTAAATCTAAGATTATGATATTCTTGCATAAATAATTTGCTATCATCAATAGATTGAATAAATGTTTGATTATCTTTATTTAATGGAATATCTTGATTTGCAGATTTTGACTTTTCTAAATGCGTATCATTTTCTGATGTAGCATTATCATCATTTTCTTCAATCTCACTAATAGTGAAAAGAGGATTTGCAAACAAATTTGAATTATCTATAACATGATCTATTTTATAAGGTAATGAACAGACTAATTTGCCTTCTTCAGGATGATTTGAATACCTATGCTTCTTATTCATATTTTCAATCTCATTAATATTTTTCATTGACTTATTTGCAAGTGGATCTTTGCTGTCATAAAGCATACTTTCCACAGAAGAAAGCAAGTCTTGAAATGATTTATCATTATACACATTTGAATTTCTGAAATGTTCACAAAACTCACAGAAATCTTTATCTTTGCATTCCTTACACAAGAAATGATTTGCCTGGCATACAAAGTCGTGCCACTTTAACCTTTCTTCTTTTGTAGCGAAATTATTTCGTATTTGTTGGTCAATTTTTGGATTTTCTCCAATGAAAAACTCCACATTTTGCTTCTCTTTAAATATTCTGTCTAACTGTTTAGAATTATGATTGGCTAAAACAGAATTCTTATGATTTGAATGAAATTTTTCCCAACATAAAATTTTTTGTAGCTTCACCTTATCATCTAAAGATTTTTTTCTCCTCCTTTTGCTTTGAAATTTTTCCAGCCATTGCACCATTCTCACAAAGATCATTTACAAGTGTAATTTCTGAAATAATACCATTTTCTGTTTTAAGTGGTTGGCATTTTACTTTTAAACTCTCAGGCATATCTTTTATATCTAGAGTTTCATTTTGAAGTTCTCTGTCATATTTTTCACAGCTGTCAGAAACGTAATTAACAATAGGTTCAACATCATGGACTTTATCTTTGTTTAAAACAACTGGAGATCCAGCAGTATTTGGTCTTTTTACTGGTGAATGCCTTGTATCCAAACAAATATAATTTTCTGGAAGAAATACCATTTCTTGTTCTTGGTCGTACACATCACAACACCGAATAAAATAACTGAGCACAAACAGAAATCTATAAATTATATTCATTTTCTTCCCAGTCACTATAATTCTTGTTACTTTTGGTTTATAATTAGTTGCACCATATATATCTTGTAGTTGTAACCATAAAGGATTATATGAATGAGATTTGGCAACTTGATCCATCCATTTAGATTTGTTCTTCTGATGAAAATTTTGATGAGAATAAACTTTTGAAGGAACTACTGTTGACACCCAAGATAAATGATATGTAAGAACTGCTGTCAGCAAAGTTGATACAAAAAAAATTTGTGTTCTTAGTATCAAAATCTTCTAATAAAGAAACAAATTCTTCAACTAATTGACTATATTTTGTTTGTAAATCATCTACAGAGGTCATTATTGTCAACCACATTGGAAACTGAAGTCTAGGTGCTGCATATAAATCTTGTAGTGTTTTCAAAATCTCAAAGCCCTTATATATATTATCAATAAAATTTTTTCCTTGAAAATAAGCATCAGTTACAATCTGCTTTAATTTATGCATATGACATTCAATCAAATTTATATGAGAAAAGAAAAAGTCTTCAAACAAGCTTTCTTCCTCTTCAAGTTTTTCTAAATTAATGATAATACTAAGTCCTAAATTTACTTTTCTTTTAGCTGGTAAATTATCTAATGATGTTGATTTGGCAGTATTATGAGCAACTCCATATTCTAAACTTGTAGTGAAATTTCTCATTTCTGAATTCTCATTGTATTGTCTCATTGTATTCTCATTGTATTCTCACTGAATTCTGAATTCTCATTGTAGTGAAAATTCTCAGTTCATAACTGCATCAAAAACGCTTGCAGGAAAATAAAATATTCCTTAACACTTTTTATGTGAGTTTTTCTCCTTGTGTCAATGTGCATGTACACACAAATGCACATAATTTAGAAATATACTCAAGTAAACATAATTTTTATGCAATAGAATTCAGTTACAGAATGTAATAAGTTTTTGAAGATGATGATGTTGGATAGTTACTAAAATAACATAGTTATACTTTATGATTACTTTGAGCAGAATGATATGGATATACAGGGTGGGCCATCGAAAACGAAATGGCAGAGTTATCATGTTCGTCCAAGCAAATCGCTTGGACAGGTCGATTTTATTATCAAGGGGAACATCATCTGCAATAAAGTTTGTGATTTTGAATACAACAGACAACAAAATATTTTAAAAACTCATTCATTTTTTATTAACTAAACAAACACTTATTTCGGAAAAAAGTAACACAAACTATTAACAAACATAAAAAAACCTTTTAAGCTGGACCGCATATGCAAGGAAAAAAATATTTCCCCTTGAGAATAAAATCGACCTGTCCGAGCGATTTGCTTGGATGAACACGATAACTCTGCCGTTTCGTTTTCGTTGGCCCACCCGGTATAGTTTTAAAACTTATTTTTGCATATAGTTTTTTCATTCATTTTGATTAATATTTTTATATATCAATCAATTATCAATATATAAATTAAACTACTAAATAATCTTTAATAATCTGTATCTTCAAAATATTCTGAACCAGCAATTCCTAATAAGGGGGATACACACTGATGATTTAGGGTACAACGTTTAAAAAACTGTGTGTAATTGTACAGCACTGTATAATTGATCAAGGTGCAACTGTTTGACAAACATGTGAAATAAAACTTAGCGAAAATAAGCAACTAAGGAGTATGCAAGTAAAAAATGTTGGGATCCACTGATCTAAACTACTAAAATAATCTTAATAATAATCTTTTCACCCACAGCATTATGTTTCTCAATTATTAATTTAATTATTCATTGATTTACAGGTNATAATATGCTAATTATCAGTAAATTATTATAACCTATAAATAATCCAGCTTTACATCTTTGGCTAATTTTTATGTATATTATATTATAAAATCATAAAAATCAGACTATATAAACTGTAGACATACTATATTTTCAATCTTAATGTGAGATTGTGGAGATGGGGATTAAATTTATTAAATAAAAGAAAAAAACTAAAATATTATTTTGTCATTAAAAACAACACATTTTTGTAATTTTGTGGGAAAAGAGGAAAAAGGGGAAATAAACCTTCCTTTTTCAACTCCTGACTTTCCATGGCAAGATCTTATCACATATTTTTTGACAAACATCTATCAACTTGAGTCGTGATGAATGTCCCGTCATATGATAAAAATCCTAACCCCAATTGGAGGAGATTACAGGATATAAGGAGCTAACACACACATCTCAGGATTGACTCATGCATAGAAGAGTGTAGATCAAAGCTCCATCTGGCAACCCTCTCGTCTCCTCCAAATTCGCCAGCAAAAAGAGATGCAACACTATGAGAAAACTTCTGACTGTTTCAGAGATATTATGCACTTGGTTTCATAAACTCTCTCTCTTGATAATTAGAGGAGTACGTAGTTAGGCCATTGGCCTAGCTATATTTTATGCCAGTTGTATTTATCCATTGCTTTACCTAACTCATTAAACTTTTGTTTATTTGATGTTGAATGAATTTATTCAGAAATCGGGCCCTATTGACTTACCCACAGCACTCCCCACTCGAAGTTATATGCAGCCCTCCTACTTGCTTTTAACCCTACAAAGCCACCCACTGACAGTTGTGCAGGTCCTACCAGCCCGACGTTGCACTAAGGTGAGAAAAGTAGTAAGCTTCTCACTGTGGATTCTCGCATTAAGAACAGAAATTTGGTTATAAACAGGAGTTTATCTAAGAACACTATCATTAAAAATCCATTTACGATTTGGAAAGACTGTTTTGAGATTCAACAAATCTTAGGCGAAGTCAAGTCCAAGTCATTACAACAATGATTTAATTCAATAAACAAAAAAAAGCAATAATTTATTGTTATATCATCACAAATTCAGGCTGCCCAATAATTTTTAAATTTTAAATTTATTTAATTTAAAGTATATTCTCTCCAACTCAAATTAGTAGCGGCTTGCCCCTCTACATCATACTTTTACTTTAACAATAGAGCCATGCCAGTCATCTAACTCCTTTCAAGGAAAAATTTTTGAATTGAAATAACATGACTTCCAGCTTGCATCTGAAGTTCATATATAGTTAATCAGTGACTCCTGCTCTTATGCTTTCCATATCTGGTCTTAAATTTCATTTATCTAACACTATTTTTGAGATTAAGGAAAGATAGAAGGATGACTGGGAATTTATAGGTCTATAATTTTTTCAAATTGCAGCCCAATAATTTGATTATTAATACTTTGCATTTATAAATAAATTTTAATTGATGAAAACTTAGTTCTTTATAAATTAACCAAGATGATAATCAATTTTCTATTTTATTTACAAACATTTTTACTTAATCACCTTCCATAAATCCCCATTTTACTTAAATATCACAAGAATTCAGATCAAAGACCTTGAATATGTCTTGTTTCAAACAGACAAAGTTAATGTTTTCTTAGAAGTAAGAAGTCATATTGAAAATTTGTAAATTGTACATATCTCATTTTCTTTGATTACAAACAATCGTTCAGAATGATTAACCAAACAACTAAATTGAAATATAAAAAATAAAAATAATTCTTTTTGTAATAAAAACATTAAAAAATAAGGAAAAAAATTTTTAATCGAACAAATTGTCGATTTATAACGGTAAACTAGTAAAAATATATGTGAAATATAAAAAATAAAAACAAATCTTTTTGTAATAAAAACATTAAAAAATAAGGAAAAAAATTTTTAATCGAACAAATTGTCGATAAATAAGGTCAAGCGTAAAATAAAATTCCGTGATTTCGTACAATTTATCATTAACATCGCATAAAAAATCCGGTAATGGAGTGTATATAAGTTATAGGCTATATATTCCATGAACGTACATTGTTCTTAATAAAGAAAAAAAATGACCATAGAATAAATAATAAATAAAGATTTAAAATTTTATAAGAAAAATGTGGAATCGAAAGAAGATAACAATAAAAACTGCTATTGTTGGTGGAGGAAAAATCAAATTTATTTAATGTTAAAACCTTCAAAATGACGACGTAACCTAATTCTGTTTGGTTCTTCATATTTAAAGTTAAATATAAAAGTATTGTTTCTTAAGTTAAATATAATAAACAATACATTTATGTAGCCTATATATAAATAAATCAACATTATCCTAGAAAACATTTTAAAATACAGTACATAGAAAAATTAAGCGTGACATGTCACCATCACCATAAACATCATCGTCATCACCTGAAAGTAATTAACCGTTCTAATTTTGTAATAAGAGTAATTAAATTAAAAATTATATAGTTTTTCCCTTTATAAACTAATTTTTTAAATTAAAAATTGCATGAAAGGGATTTTCTTTCTGTCGTGGATTCATATTTAAACAGTGTTTGAGATTTTAAAATAAAATATTTATAAATTTTAAAAATAAACTTACCTTCTTTACACGTATAAAACTTACCGTTTTATACGTGTAAAACATTTTAAAAGAATATTTAATTTTATACAGCATTAAAATTCCTGTTGATAAAGATCTTAAGGATGTTATAAAACGATTAGTAATGTTTAACGTAATAAAGCACTTTAACATCCTTATTGCAATTAATATTTAATTATATTTAAAACCAAAAGTTTTAAATGGATTTAACAAATATTTCTAAGCTCTTAATTAAAATTAAACAGTGATAAATTAATATAGAATCTTAATGGGCGATAATATAGACGAAAGAGGTCGTAAACTGTGATACAAATCCCCACAAATTTGAATTTATAATAATTAAAATTTAGGGAATAATAATTTAAACACAATTAATAATTACTTAGAAAACATTAACAATTTTAATTTTATTTAATTAATTGGAAGTAGTATTTATAAATTATTATGAATAATTAATTTGGGAAGGATTTCAAAATATATGTAAACCCATTAATTCGTAACCACAGGATGATTTAACTCATATAAAATATAGTAAATTATGATTTTTCGGAGAAATAAATGTAAATATAACGAGAAAATTTAATGTAAATTTATTTTTACTACGAATATAATTAAAATTAAGAATATATTTTAAAAATAATCTTGATAAGAAACGGGATTTATAGACTGCATGTCTTGATATTTTGACTTCACTTCTTCGAATTGATAAGATTTATAAATTAACTTTAAATTTGATTTAATTATTAATAAAAAATAAGCAAAATACTTAGAAAAATAAGATTTTCTGCATCAATAATTAAGCAATTTGCACTTTTAAAACGTTGGCTAAAGGTAAAAATACCGAATTTTTCTGTAGACATGTCGTTACAAATGTAACCTATATTTTCTAAAGAAATTAAATTCATAAATGCTAAATAGTATATTTAGAAAGCAAATTATATGTTATTCAAAGCATAATTTGAATTTTAATAATTATAAATAGTTAAATTGATCAATCTTATTTTTGTTTTCGTGCTTATTAGAATAATGGAACGTATCCTTGAACTTGTTAAACGTGTTACCCTAGTTAATTGCTTGAAAGTAATTTTGATAGAAAGGTAATTAAAAACAATTTATTAATCCAAATTAAATTATGATATTAAAATTTGTATTTATTTATTTTTTTAAGTGTTATGCAGAAAATCTGCCTTAATTTAATCATAATCTGAAGAAGAAATCCAGTAGTCTCAATACTAAATCATCGATCACTACTCGATTTATTAATGTAATGTTGATTAAATGAATTAAATTATCATGTTTCTAATGTAAATACTCGTATAAATTTCATAAATTAGTAAACCGAAACAACTTCTACCGAGTTAAACTTTGATGGATCTGATTAAAGTATGTATCACGTTCATATACAGTACTGTACATATTTTATATTTCTTTCTAACATTATAATTACTCTAATTTACATAAAAATTAATGAGAATTTAAAATATTAAATTATGTTTTATGGTTTTTCAAACGGTGGCATAATTCTTATGGTTTTTCAAAGAACGTTGCCACGAATGATTGGTTTCCTTACAGGAAGCTCAAGTGGTCTTTGCAAAGTTTATTCTTATAAATTAAAAAATATATTTAGAAATGCATTTTATTATGATTATGTATACAATTACATAAATGTATCCTTAAATAAGATTCATTTCTAAAATCTTCATAATTCTAAGCATATTTTGAAACTAAAACCAAGGACATATCATTTTTATGGCATGATGTTCCTCATGATATGAGACAATGATTTATTATTATTTTTTTTTATTGTAAACCGATGNATAATACTAGAGATATAATTACAAAATTCCTTTTAAAAATTAAACATGTAACCAAATTCAAAAAAGATTGCTAAAATAAACTTTCTGTAATTTTTCAACAAATAAGTAATCTTCATATTAGTACTAAATATTCCTATTTACATAATCATTATATTCCTATAGTTTTAGGTTATAGCAATACTACTTTTTACAAATGGAAAACTTCCAATGAGAATTCAAAAACTAAAATTTTATACAGTTTTCCCCAAAAAGAGCAATGTTTATAAATATGAAATTGCTTAAATAATAAACTGGCATGTCTATTATATTCTAAAAGAATTTTGTCATTGTTTTCTCTATAGGTTTCATTGATTATACATATATCCATATCATATTTCTAATGAATTTACTATGTTTTCTTGACTCTTAACATAACATCAAATCTAATTTAACCTGATTTTTGAGATGTCCAAACCCAAAAAAGTTAGCTTGCAAATGTAATGTGTACAGTACCTTATATCAAAAATGCAGCTGCAAAAAGAATGTATTTAGACAGTGATAAATGCAGTTTTTGAAAAGCATTTTATTTTCATGTTTACAGTGTTTCATAATGTTTAGTTTACATTTTCAAATGTACTAATTTATTACTCCATTATCAGGTATAGAGGATATGCAAACCAATAGAAAATTCTAGTCACAATTATTATACAATCAGTTTTAACAGCAAGATTTCATATTGGTATGCACAAGCATAAAATTTAACAGATATGTAATATTACACTGAATACATATTCTTTAGCATAGTGGACAACTCTCTGCTGAAACACAATTTTATAGGAGATTTGTCTGGGCATTGTTCACTTGACTTGCTATAGTTCAAAAGACCACCAACCCATTCTAAAACTAAAGTATTGAAAGGGACATGTACTATGTCTGTACCAATGTCATAATACTCACAATTGCCAAGCAGATAATGAGCAAATGATACAAACAAAGCTGCATCAAGTCAACTTTGTGCCCAATTCTAATAAATCCAATTTTTGAGACTCAAAAAGTTCAAAAAAAGATGTGCATTAGTATCAAGAAAACAAGGCAATTGAAGTGTATTTATTAATATTACAAAATTTTTAATGCAAATAATAAGCTATTTTGAAATTAACAGTCTCTTCAATTTTATAATATTTTATAAAATTTTTAATGAGAATCATTAAAAAATATATACCCATTTAGATTTGTTCTTCTGATGAAAATTTTGATGAGAATAAACTTTTGAAGGAACTACTGTTGACACCCAAGATAAATGATATGTAAGAACTGCTGTCAGCAAAGTTGATACAAAAATAAAATTAAATATATGTATTACATTATTATTTATAAAAATTTTAAAATAATACTAAACATTACAAATAACTTACAAATTTGTGTTCTTAGTATCAAAATCTTCTAATAAAGAAACAAATTCTTCAACTAATTGACTATATTTTGTTTGTAAATCATCTACAGAGGTCATTATTGTTAACCACATTGGAAACTGAAGTCTAGGTGCTGCATATAAATCTTGTAGTGTTTTCAAAATCTCAAAGCCCTTATATATATTATCAATAAAATTTTTTCCTTGAAAATAAGCATCAGTTACAATCTGCTTTAATTTATGCATATGACATTCAATCAAATTTATATGAGAAAAGAAAAAGTCTTCAAACAAGCTTTCTTCCTCTTCAAGTTTTTCTAAATTAATGATAATACTAAGTCCTAAATTTACTTTTCTTTTAGCTGGTAAATTATCTAATGATGTTGATTTGGCAGTATTATGAGCAACTCCATA
>NW_019384641.1:492459-498154 GCF_000671375.1 Centruroides sculpturatus
ATATTAATATTTATTATATTAATATTTATTATATTAATTTGGAAATAGAGATAGATGAAGCTACTATTCCATATTAAAGTTAGAAATAATTTAGTTTAACAATTAATTTAAAATGTCTGAAAGAAAAACAAATGGCCTTAGTAAAATTTAAGAAATTATAGTAAAAATTAATTTTAGATTACAAAATTACAGCCTAAAAGAATGTAAAGATGTAAAACATGCCCAATATAAATCATGTAACAAGCTATGTTTAAAATAAAATGACAGTATCAAACATAAGTGTAAAATATATGTGTATCATTAAAATCAAAAATATGATGATGATGATATAGTAAAACAATACAGTAAAGCATCGATTATCCGTATCATGATCAACAGAAACATCAATTAACCAAAAGCTTTCCAGTCGCAAATTTAAATTTCTACTAGTGCTGTGGCACTGCAATCTTTGGCTATATCTTAGGCTACTCCAATATTATTTTTGCTGGTGTGCGTGTTTTAGCTATCAGCACTGGTGTGACCATAAGAGGGTACTTGACGTGCCAGGATTTGAACGAATTTCAACATGGGATAGGTTAATATATTTTTTCATACATAATTTGTTATCCAAAAAATCGATTTTCCGAACAACCCCAGTCCCCAAAAGATTTGGATAATCAATGTTCTACTGTATATATTTATTTGATGAAATAAAATTACTATCATCTGATCTATCTACTTTTTTAATCTGAGAAATTATATGTTTATATTATACACTATGGAATGGAATCTAGAAGGAGAGAAAAGCATTTCAAAACAAATCAGAGTAAATAAACATTAGTTATTCCAATCAAAATTATTACTGCTAGGCACAGTTTGTTTTCTGTCCAAACATGAACTATGAAGGGAATGAAAGTACTAGTAGTAATATTGATTTGGGGACCATCTACGGTGGATCACTTACCATTCTACCATGGCAGTGACATCACCATTGCTATAAAAAAACTTTTTTTTAAATTGTGCATGCTCATGCTAGTAACTTTGAACATCCTCACTTTGACCCTATTGTATCTCAAAAATGAAATCATGGAGCTCAATTTTTGTTACATTTTTAATTTCTTTGTCTCATAATTATGTAAAATGACAAAGTTTAATCAAAAATTTAATTTTGAGAATGAATTCAATTCTATAAGCCACATAGAAGAGATTTTGCTAATGATCCATCTCAATTATGAATTATTTAATATAAAGGGTGTATCAAAAAGAATGACCTATTTTAAAACTTTATATTTATTGATGGAAACATACAACAAAACAAAATGCAAAATACTCACAAAATCTTAAAGTTTCAGCTTTGTTATCACAAATACTCTATATATCCACCAGTAGCCACACACACATCTAGATGATAGCTAAATGCTTGCAGACTTGACTTTTTCCACAACTTGAGGAGGACACTAATGATTTCATATTCCAACAGGATAGAGCCCCACCACACCGGCACAACAACATATGACAATTTTTCAATGACACACTACCTCAATGCTGGATAGGGCGCAAGGGACCCCGAGACACTGTTTTACATTCTTGGCCTCCAAGATCTCCAGACATGACCTCATGCGATTTTTTCTTGTAGGGATATGTGAAGGAAAGAGTTTTCATTCCCCCTTAAAAAACAGAATAAGAGCTGCCGTGACTTCTGTCAACATAGATACCTTACATAGAGTGTATGACAAATTTAGCTATTGTCTAGATGTTGTCTGTGCGGCTACTGGTGGACACAGAGTATTTGTAATAACATAGTTGAAACTAAGATTTTGTGAATATTTTGCATTTTGTCCCTGTTTTGTAGTATGTTTCCATCAATAAATATAAAGTTTTAAAATCTGGTCATTCTTTTTGATACACCCTATATATTTGTATCTATTAAAAAAATTGTTAATTATGTACAAAGTTTACTTTCATAAATGTTTGATGTTTTTTATTCTACATAGTAAATAATGTTCATGAATATTTATTATGAATTTATTCATAAAACCTACATTTAACTATTATGTTGAAAGGCCATTCTCTGGTCTAATCATGATCAGTCAATTATGTTTAGTAGAAGTAACGATGATCAGCTTTGAATACTTTTTTCAGAAATCATAAAATGACTTTTTCAAAGTTTTGCTAAAATTTTATTTTATACTATAAAAGCATTTATGATAATATTTTCAGCAATGTTTCTATTAGTTACACCAAAGAAGAATCTTTAACAATTAAGACAATTTTTTAGTTCATCAAAAGTTATAACTGTTTTTTAATAGCTAGTTATAAATTCTAGTAATTTGTTTACAAATTTAATATAAAATTTTCATAATTACCTTTCTTCCTCTTCAAGTTTTTCTAAATTAATGATAATACTAAGTCCTAAATTTACTTTTCTTTTAGCTGGTAAATTATCCTATAATAAAAATTTTTAAATATAAAATGATGTTTAATTCTAAATATCATTGTTTTAATCAATAATTTAATATAAAAAACCATCTACAATTTTTAACAAATAATAAATTAGAAGTATGCTATACCAAAATAAAGTACTAAATATGTTAAAAATTACATTTATAAAGTAATAATTCATTATTTTAAGTTGCTTATATATAAATTATCACAAAATGAAATAACAAACAAAGTTAATTAATTTGTTTTTAAAATGACACCATATTAAAAATAAAACATTAATGCTTACTTACATTTTTTTTTTATATTCAGCTCATTAAATCATCTATGATTGATCAACTATAGATGATTTGAATACTTAATGCTACTTGTAGGAAAATATTGCTTCTAAATCATGCAAGTTAATGAAATTGTATGATAACAAGTCCAATACCTAGCTATTTTGTTAGTTTGAATATCTTATCTCAAACAAAAAATAAATTAACAAACTACAGCTTACTGAGTACACACAAAATTACAAGTAATAAATCTTATCATGTTTAGTTCTAAAATTCTGGTTTTTATGATAAATTTTATATAAATTGAAAATTTGAGATTGGACTGCTACAATATTAATTTCTTTTTATATTGCATAAATAAAAAAAACTATGTTTAAGCTCTACTACAATTTCTATAGTAAAAATAAACAACAATAATTTATCATTATTTGTCTATTTTATTACCTATCATCCTCTTTTTTTTTAATGAAAATAACATAAATTTTAAATTTCTATACTTTCTTCATATTTCCATATTTACTTAGAATTCATGTCACTTGTGTGTATATATATTGTATGTAAATTTTCTATTATTGATATAAGTTTTTACAGACTAAGTTTTTTCATGTCTGAGAAACTACAATATTTTTTTTTAAATATGTTATTTTAAATTATATGCAATATTTCTAAAATAGAAATAAAAACCTCAAACAAAATATATTTGTATTGTATTTTAGTTCTTATGAATATTAAATAATTGTTAAAATTAATAAAATTTTATTCTAAATAAATTTATTTATTATTGAATAAATTATATTTTTTTAAACTGATTAAATTCCTTACTAATGATGTTGATTTGGCAGTATTATGAGCAACTCCATATTCTAAACTTGTAGTGAAATTTCTCATTTTACGACGATGTAGATTATTAAAACTGTTTGAATGAATGAGATTAGAGTTTTCACTTAAGAATGGATGGCTTTGTGTACTGGTATTACTTATAGATGATTGAAGAGATTCTAAAAGAAAAATATCACTTGTAAAACAGGATTTAGAAGTTTAAATTGAAGTTTAATATGCTTGTAAAAATAAATTACCGTGTGCATATAAAGGTTCTGCAAAAGGTGCCATAAAAGATATTGCTCCTGGAACATCCATTGGTACACTATGTGCTGGAAAAAATTTGATAGTGTTAGATAAACAATAACTTATTAGATAATACTATAAAACTGCATTTGTATTCAATAATGCATTTATTTAATAAATGCATTACTTACATCATTTAACAAATGAATTTACATGCTGTAACAAAAATTAAATATTGCACCTATTTGGATATGAAACTCTTATGAAACTTTCTAACTAATAACTTTGTGCCAAACAAGATCTAACATATTTTTTAAAAATTATACTAAAATGTACCTTTTATTTTAAGTATTATGAGAAACAGTTTTCAAATCATAAAAATATACAGTACATGCATATTCACATGTGTAAACATTAAATATATAGCATACTAAAAAGTTAAATTAATAAAAATATGATATAGTTTGGCCAGGAGTTTTAGTAATCTATAGTTAACAAGGAAGTGTTAAGGTAAATCAAGGAAACAATAAAAGAGTCAAGAACAAATTCTCAACTTATCTATTGTTTCCTGGAATTGAAAGATTAATATTTATAATTCAAAATAAGTCATCAACATAAAAAGTACAGAAAATGTATTTTCAAATAATATAACACTTTTATACATTAAAATCAGTATAGAAGTTGCAATATAATTTGATTAGTGAACTATATGATATAATAGATTAAAAATTTATATAAATGACAATATAATTTAATAATACTAATATTTAAATAAATGACAAAACAAAAAACTATTTTTAATCTCACATACTTCAAATATATTTTCATAAAGTAGAATGTTTTAAATATTCTGTTAATACAATTTGCAGATTCTACTTTATGAAAATATATTTGAAGTATGCAAGATTAAAATTGTATTAACAGAATATTTAAAAACTTGCCATGAATTTTGTCATTCCAAATAAAAATTCAAACTAAATTATTAACTTCATTCATATTATCAATAAATTTAAAAATTTTTAAATCAAGATTAAGTTTTATCAAGTTAATGTACTTTTTTTAAACTGAACTTGAATGTTATAATAATTAATCTGAAGTACATGATTAATTTAATTACATTTACTGGCCTCTTCATAAAATATAATATACATTACTTACAATATGGTAATTCTGCTTTTTCCACTTTATTATTAATATTTATTTCACTTGTAGAATTATGCATAACAACACTTTCCTTTGTTGATTTGTCTCTAAAAATTAATTTTAAAATATAAATAAATTAAAAAAATTTTTTTTTTTTAATTTAATGAAACTTAATGTTACCTGCTTGGTTCTCGTATTGGAGCTGGAAACACTACACTCAGCATTAGTTGAGAAGGAAACCTAAATATTTGAAATAATTCTATTTTAATACTAAACAAATATACGAACATTTCAAAAAAACTAATCAGGACTATACAGCTTCTACATTCTTTATATAATTTAATTGTAATGGCTTATAAACTGTTTAATTTTTAAATTATAAAATATTATACATAATGTAATGTTAAAACTATATTACATAGGGGCCATCACCAGAGAGCTTTTTAATTGTCTGTAAACACCACGATTGCCATAAATAGATGACAATTTAATTGTCTGACAGAAAACCAATATGACATCTAAACAACAGATGCACCACAGAATCTACCAAAAAGGTGTTTAAACAAAATTATAATCCTGTAAGGTGAGAAGCATTGTTATTAAAACAGCACAAAACACATCAAAGAACCATAAATAATTCCAATAAATGCTTAATCACAGGTGGAAGGACTAATGTTTTTGACCCCTTCAACATATGACCCAGGGTTTTCAAATTAAAATGATCATAAAACATTGTTATAAATGTTTTTTGAAGTTAAGAAATTTAAAAATTTCTTCTTTTTTTTTTT
>NW_019384641.1:509084-535035 GCF_000671375.1 Centruroides sculpturatus
TATATATATATATATATAGATTTAATTTAATTATTTTTAATTTTAATATATTAAAATTAAAAATAATCAAATCAATCAAACTTAAAATGTAAAAATAGAAATTCATTACAATTCAATAACTTACATAATTTAAGCATTTTAGATCGATACATATATTTCAAATAAATTATAATACTTTTGAATTTCCTCATTTAGTTCAAAAGTATACTATATATACTTTTTAAAGTAGACTTTTAAATTAAATTAATAAATTTTATTTTGAAAATAATATTCAGTCTTCAACAGATCAATAATATACTAATTTAAAATATATTAGTGATTATTAACTCCAAAATGTATGAAAACTTTAATTTATTATTTTGTAGTGTATCGTTTAATTTTAACATTTTCTCTTAATGCTAGAATTTTTTAAATGTTATTTTAAATTTAATAAAATCAAAACTCTAAAAATATACTATTAAATCTAAATTCCAAATAAATTAATGAAAATTTACTTAAAAGTAGATTTACTTAAATGTTTTTCAAAGACTGAATTAATTTTTTCCTCCTTCTTTAATCAATTATAAGAACAAAAAGATTACTCATTTTAAAAGTATCTCTCTTGGCAAAATGCCAGCATTCAGCAAACTCCATTCACACCAAAGGAGACTCACTGTCTCCTGTTATCAACTCAAACATAAAACAAAATGATCATATCAGCAAGTTAATTTTTATCAACTGCATTAATATATTCAGAGAGTATTTTACTCTTGAAAAATGTTTCTTAAAAACAAAAAACCATAATGTTTGTTTATTTTTAAACAAGGAATAAATCTATTAATCTTTTTAATAAGTTTTATCTTGTTAATATTTATAATACTTTTAAATGATTCTTTAAAATCTAATACAGTATTTATTTTAAATTTCAGAATTTAATCAAAATAAGCTTTTGATATTTTAAATAATAAAAATATATATACACATAATGCAAGTAATTTACAGCAATTTTAAATAAAAAAAGTGATGTGTTAATCTGAATCAAGTATTCTATCATTTAATTTAACAGGTTTAAAATCATCATATATTTTTATTTTCAACAATAAATTTAATTTATTTTCAAAAAATAATGAGAAATATTTAGTAATTAAATTATAATACTTTGATAATAGCAAGAAAAGTTTTTATGTCTGAAAAAAAAAAACCAATCAGTTTGATAAGCTTATTATATAAATAAATTAAATGTTAATTGATGAGATATTAGTAAATGTATTTATTAATTCCAGATTAAAAAAATTAATTTTCATCTTACATTTTAAATTTTTTTTTGGCTTTTTTCCAAGCTTATAACAATGAAAAAGTTTAATCTAATTTAAAAATTGATGTGAGAATTTTTCTTTCAAAAAACAATGAAAAGAATAAAAATCAGTCTAAAAATATTACCATATAAATAAGACACAACTTTCCACTTTTATAAATTTTATTTTTAAACTTGAATTATTAAATGAATTAATTTAATTGATTTTCTGTATTAAGTATATCAATTTGTATCTTTTGAAATAATTTGTATTGTAATATACAATTAATATATAAAACATAAAATTCCAAATAAAAATTCTACAGGTATTTGAAGAAAAACACATTTTATTTTAAGTGCAGCATATTAAATGTATAAATGTCCTAAATAAACTGACCCAGATCCTCTCTCTCTCTCTCTTATTATTGATTGATAATGTTCAAACCAAGTCCATTTATACTTTACCTATATTTTAGAAATTCAAATCAAAATTAGATCACATTTGCTATTATTTAAATATTTTTTTGAACTAAAGTAATAATATATAAGTAATAAAAATAGAAAACAACTATTACTGAAACTGTTTCTAATAAATGAAAAAATTGCTTGATATATAGCAATATTTAACATGAGTTTAGAGCCTAAAACTAATTATTTGTCTCTATGAAGATTCCTACTAAGTTCAATGAATAATGCAAGCTGTAATTAAATTTTCCTATGAAACTAACCAGTAATTCTCAAATTCTTAAATTTAAAAGCATGAAAGTTTTTTTCTTTTTTCTTGCATTTATAGACTAAATATATGATGAAAAATAACTTTTTTTATTGCTATATATACCATACCCATATTTTTGAATTTAGAAAAATAAATAATTCAAAATAAGAGCAAATTACCATTAATATTATGAAAACTGAGATGAGATATCCTAAAAATGGACAAACCTAATACAATCAATAATAAGTGAAATAGGACTAGGTCAGTTTATTCAGGACACCACATGTACAGATATAGTTAATGATGAGAAAATTGCATTAATAATTAAAATCTTATGATTAATAAGAGAATAAATTTCAGCTAAGTAATCAGTTAAAATCAAAATACCAAAAGTTAAAATATTTAAATTTTATTCTTAATTGATATACTGGTATACATGAGAGCTCAGATGCCAATTAACTGATATAGGCTACATGTATATTTTACCGGTACGAGACTAAAAAGCAGCACATATCTGGAATAAAAGGTCTGGCCACCCTGCCAAAAGTCATATANAAAATTTCATTACACAATTATAATGCAATGAAAAATAAATGAAATAATGAAATATATTTAATTATTATATTTCATATTTACTGCTATTTCAATTAATGCTAATTTAATTAAGTACTACAAAATACAATTTTAGTTGGAACAACAAAATTAACATTATGATGACAGAATCAACAAAAATAACAATACACATCAAAATAATGTAAAAATAAATACCGTAGCTATAAAAATTATTAAATTTATAAAGTATAAAATCATTTCATTCTGTTATATCAGTTTTGCCTAGTTTACAAAATACTGATTTAATAGAGTCCATAAACCAGTTCCAGAGGGTCTACAAAATATTCAGAAGGTATCTAGTAATATACATTTATTTTCTTAAAAATATATGAACAGAATTCATTACAAAACATTACCTATTTTTGATACAATGAGCATGTATACAGCTTGGTTGAATTACAAGTCTAACAGATGAATACATGTGTAAACATGAATTAGTGTGTGCTCAAAAGCACAAGCTAATTAATGCTTACACTTTGTACTTGTATGAATTATTTATATGCTTAAGAAATGGAAAACACTTGCATACTGAAGTGAGCCTTTGGTGCAATGTATTAGGTAAGTGCTGATCAGAAGATTAGCACTTACCTAATGACCTTGTGTATTACTTAATGCACCCTTTCAAGTACAGTAATACCTCAGTTTTCATTGACTTCAGTTATCATCGATTTTTTTTGTGAAAAATTTGTCTCTGTTTTCATCGGTGTGCCCACATGACCACATTGTTAATTTTGCAAAAACATAGGGTGATTCACATATTTTCCTGCTCATTGTGTAAGCAGTACCCCTTGCATCTAACCAAACAATTCCATTGTTTTCCTCTCCTTTTAGCTCCATCATGGGACCAAAAAGAGTTTTTAGAGCCAGCAGTCCTTCAGATGCCATGTTAAATGTTCATTTATTCTTTACATTAGTGTTTTATATTCATTTTATATTAATTTCTTATTGTTTTTAGTATTAAACACTATATTTATTCTCTATGAAATGTGTTTTTGAAGTTTCTAAAACAAATTAATTGGATTTATATTGATTCAAATGGAAATAATTGCCTCAGGTTTTGTCGGCTTCGGATTTTGATGATTGTTTTCAACGGATTATCGACGAAAACCAAGGGGTATCACTGTACTTCCTAATGCTTTGATTACTCTTCGTAATTGTTAAAATTTAAAAAAAGGAAACTACATATCTTTGTATAATTTTTTTTTTACTTTCAATAGTTAAATGTCAAAATTATTGTAATTTATTGACTTTTCAGATATTTTTTTAATTTTGGTATCTCACAAAACTTGAAATCTGTGTAAAAAATACATTGTATGTATGAAATTCTAGTGTTCATACATACAAACAAACAAAAATTGTTCACAGGATGGCATGTTCTGAAAATATTTTCATACAAAATGCTATAATAATGAAATATGCATATTAGTAGGTGGATTTTGTATATAAAGAAAGCACTTCCTTTCAACATTCTTGTTTTTGCATTTACGCTGATACTGGTCTGGAAAATCATCACTTTTGTGGACTACATTTGAACAATTATTCTGCTGCTACTATGTACAGATTTTGGGGACCAACTGTTCCTGCAACTAGTAAGTATTACATAATACAATCATCACCTATTTTCTAGTAATCAACAAATTTCTAGTAATTTTTAAGAAACTAAGAATAATACAACCTCTGAGTTCACAATGACAGCAAAATTAGATATCTCTCATATAACACAATAGTTACATTCTGAAAAAGTGCCATGTTATGCAAATCCACACTATACAAAACAAAAGACTAATACAAACATAGGGTTACAATTCCAGAAGTTAGCAAAAGTATACTATTCTTTTTCATCACTAAGAGAAATATGTTTATTAAAGCGATCAATAATTTACTTCCAATCAATAATTAATTAACACATAATTAACACATAAAGTACTATATTAAGCATTAATATTAATTTTAGTTTAACGAGGGCATTTTCTTTTTACAAAGTATCATTGTCATCTGAGCTTTTTTGTTGATCTTGATCAGAAGTATCAGCAACATTTTCATGTTTTTTATTTTTATCATAAAAAATATTTTTATGGATGACAAAATAAAAATTTGTTAATCAAAAATTCGTTCTAGCAGGTTGCACTTGTTCAGTCAAGTACTGAGCAACTTTTTTCCAAAATTTGTGTTTAAATACTGAGATACTGCTGTACATTATTACTGATACTGAAATACATTATTGCTAAAACATCATGGTTTAGAAGGATGCTAAAGGTTAAACCTTTAACTGCAAGACACCAGAAACTGAGTATGAACTTTGCATAAAAATACAAAAACTGGACTGTAGATGATTATATTTCATCTGATGCTACAACTCTGTGTGATTCATTTCTTAATATTGTACTGTACATCAAGAAGTCAATCAGTTATTTAAGCTTAGTTATTGTGAACAAATGTTTTATTGTTACACTGTTTGTAGTTATTTTGAATTTTGAAAAGGAATATACAGATCTCAGTATATTAGAAACATCTATGTTAAATGAATAATTTTTCAAAATAATTTTTAAATTTTTTTTTATATTTTAAAATTTTTACTATGATTTACTAACTTAGAAACCATTTTATTAACTCACCTCATACATTACTCCTCCTTCACTAATTTCAACTTTCCTATTTTGTTTAACTGGACAAGGCTGTAATTGTTTAGTATTGGCATTCCACCTAAGATTTAAAGGAGATAGTCTAGCAGGTGAGGCTCTAGGTGACTGTTCTGAAAATACTTTTCTCTTTATTGTTTTGGAATCAAAGAGTAACTTTCTTCCTTTCAAATGACAGTCACGATACAATACAAGTCTAACTTGTTTTTCACTGTCAAATTTACTGAGCTTTTTACTGAAAAATAGAAAATTTTAAATGTTTAATTATTTTATTTAATTTTAAAAAATTCTTATACATAATAAAAATAATTTTATATAATCAATATCACATATTTAAAAACTTGCAATTTAAGATTTTATCAATAAACAATTATTTAATTTTTATCAATAAATTTTAAAGTAACTTAAAAAAATATACAGCATTGTAAAAAACTATAAATAAAAAGATAAAAAAAAAACAAAATAAAAACTTTTGAGTTTAACAGGCATTTAAAAAGAAGCAAATACTCAGTTTTAAATTTGTAAAAAATAACATAACTAGTTTTTAAAAATGTTCCATTCACTCAATTGTGCCCACCAGTGGCCAAGCGGTCTTCATACTCTGAACACTGGGAGTTCAGTCATGGGTTCGCGTCTCACTCAGACGAGCTGGCCATGTGGAGATTTCTGGGTTTTCACATCTGTAATGCCTAAATAGGGGCCAGTTTCCCTTAAAAAGACCTCCCAGAAAGCATTCCCCTAGGCATATCACCCAAGTGTTTCATTGCCATAACTAAACAAACAAACACTCAATTGTAGTTTGAGTGAATGGAACAAACCACTTTACATGGGTAGTTTAGAAAGTTCTCAGAATCAGATATAACATAACATAAAGTCTGGTTTAATTGTTTATATTTTTCAGTAAAATCTCCTCTTAGAATAATGCACTTATTCCAATGTTGTTCCAATGCCTTCACTCCAAAGAAAAAGACAATTAATCAAGTTTGCAAAACAGCTTTTCACTGCAGCAATGACATCTTCATTTGTGTGAAATTTCTCACCTGCCAGCATTTTCTTTAGGCTTGGAAAGAGGTGGAAATCACTAGGAGCCAAGTCTGAAAAGGAAGGATTCAGAAATGATGGTCTGCAAGTTTTGCTGGGTGAGATAGACAGAATATGCTGGTACATTATGATGGAAAAGGATTTTCCATCATAACAATGTGGCCTTTTCTCTACAATAGCAGGATTCAATTTGTCTAACAGGTCAGCCATAAATTTTAGCAAATCAGAAATATATGGAATTTTTGTTGAAATAATTAATAAGTGAGGTTTTTTCCTGTTAATTGTTATATATTCTTGTGTATAAGTCTTATTAGTAATTAATAAGAGTATTTTTAAAAAACTTTTTTGCTGAACAATAAGTATAAACTTAGAAATTTTACAATAAATTTTCCATGAATGAACTTTAAAAGTGTCCTCCTTCTTCGTCCCTTCATACACCATCAAGAAATAATGATTTCACGGCAAAGTTAACCTTTATTTGAAGGCTTCTCATCTGCCTCAGCATACAAAACATTACAATCCTTCCTCTGGCAGTGGCATAAAACACTTATTTCCTGATGGTGTAAGAAGGGACAAAGAAGAAGGACACTTCTGAATTAGAATAAGACTATGCAATTTAATACAATAAACAGCACTTGTATTTTGTTCATTTCATTTCACTTGAGAAAAATAAATAAATAAGTGTATGAAAATAAAGAAAAACAATCAAGTAATTGGCTCACCAGAAAATCAGAAATTTATTGATGGGTCAAAGTGTTGACAAAAGTAAAAAAAAGTCAATGTATTGTTAAAGTTATAGTGTCTATCTCATGGATAGCTCTTCTCATGACAATCTCTTATTTTGTTGTTTCTGGAGTTACTAGCATTAGTAACTGTGCTGCAATTTTCAAATTGCAGACCTATAAATTCCCCTTGGCATACATCTGTGTCCTTTCTTAATCTCAAGAATGAAATAGATAGATGAAAGTTGAGACCAGGTATGGAGAGCTTAGGGCAAGAGGCCCCAATTAACTATATACAAACTTCTAGTTTGAATATAGTTAATTTAGTTATATAATTGAATATAGTTATAGTCTAAAATTTTCTCCAGAATGAAGTTAGATAGATGACCAATATGATACTGTTGTTAACAGGAAGTGTGATGCACAGGGGCAAGACATGACTAAAACTGAGCATATATATTTTAAATTAAATAAATTAAAAAATATGATTAAAAATTGCAGCAGGCATTATGACAATGTCACAATAAATAATAAATGTTTGACAGGCTGGAGAATATGCTGAAGATAATCTGGTCCAGGTTTTATTTGTACTCCTAGCCACCTGTATTCCATGTGTGTTAAGAGGTTTGCTGTTGACAATAAATTGCCAGATCTGGCAGCATTGCCTGTTCCCACTATTCATATGGCTAAAACAACAAAATGCCCATGCCTCATGTTAATATAAACATTCATCTTTATCCAAACAATGATAGATAGATTCCACATTATCTGTATATAGCTCAAATTTTGTTTTGTTCTTGCTTCATCCATCTGTTTTCAGATATCAGCTTTATCTGCTTGTGACTTGAATAAAGTGCACTTTATACAGATAATGTTCAAAATAGACCATTACTTGCTTAACCAAAAGACTTAGGTAAATATTAAAATTAGCTAGTTAATCCTAGTTTTATCCAATTCACAGCATTTAGCTGTAAATATATATATATATATATATAGATTTAATTTAATTATTTTTAATTTTAATATATTAAAATTAAAAATAATCAAATCAATCAAACTTAAAATGTAAAAATAGAAATTCATTACAATTCAATAACTTACATAATTTAAGCATTTTAGATCGATACATATATTTCAAATAAATTATAATACTTTTGAATTTCCTCATTTAGTTCAAAAGTATACTATATATACTTTTTAAAGTAGACTTTTAAATTAAATTAATAAATTTTATTTTGAAAATAATATTCAGTCTTCAACAGATCAATAATATACTAATTTAAAATATATTAGAGATTATTAACTCCAAAATGTATGAAAACTTTATTATTTTGTAGTATATCGTTTAATTTTAACATTTTCTCTTAATGCTAGAATTTTTTAAATGTTTTTTTAGCATTATTTTAAATTTAATAAAATCAAAACTCTAAAAATATACTATTAAATCTAAATTCCAAATAAATTAATGAAAATTTACTTAAAAGTAGATTTACTTAAATGTTTTTCAAAGACTGAATTAATTTTTTTCCTCCTTCTTTAATCAATTATAAGAACAAAAAGATTACTCATTTTAAAAGTATCTCTCTTGGCAAAATGCCAGCATTCAGCAAACTCCATTCACACCAAAGGAGACTCACTGTCTCCTGTTATCAACTCAAACATAAAACAAAATGATCATATCAGCAAGTTAATTTTTATCAACTGCATTAATATATTCAGAGAGTATTTTACTCTTGAAAAATGTTTCTTAAAAACAAAAAACCATAATGTTTGTTTATTTTTAAACAAGGAATAAATCTATTAATCTTTTTAATAAGTTTTATCTTGTTAATATTTATAATACTTTTAAATGATTCTTTAAAATCTAATACAGTATTTATTTTAAATTTCAGAATTTAATCAAAATAAGCTTTTGATATTTTAAATAATAAAAATATATATACACATAATGCAAGTAATTTACAGCAATTTTAAATAAAAAAAGTGATGTGTTAATCTGAATCAAGTATTCTATCATTTAATTTAACAGGTTTAAAATCATCATATATTTTTATTTTCAACAATAAATTTAATTTATTTTCAAAAAATAATGAGAAATATTTAGTAATTAAATTATAATACTTTGATAATAGCAAGAAAAGTTTTTATGTCTGAAAAAAAAAAACCAATCAGTTTGATAAGCTTATTATATAAATAAATTAAATGTTAATTGATGAGATATTAGTAAATGTATTTATTAATTCCAGATTAAAAAAATTAATTTTCATCTTACATTTTAAATTTTTTTTTGGCTTTTTTCCAAGCTTATAACAATGAAAAAGTTTAATCTAATTTAAAAATTGATGTGAGAATTTTTCTTTCAAAAAACAATGAAAAGAATAAAAATCAGTCTAAAAATATTACCATATAAATAAGACACAACTTTCCACTTTTATAAATTTTATTTTTAAACTTGAATTATTAAATGAATTAATTTAATTGATTTTCTGTATTAAGTATATCAATTTGTATCTTTTGAAATAATTTGTATTGTAATATACAATTAATATATAAAACATAAAATTCCAAATAAAAATTCTACAGGTATTTGAAGAAAAACACATTTTATTTTAAGTGCAGCATATTAAATGTATAAATGTCCTAAATAAACTGACCCAGATCCTCTCTCTCTCTCTCTTATTATTGATTGATAATGTTCAAACCAAGTCCATTTATACTTTACCTATATTTTAGAAATTCAAATCAAAATTAGATCACATTTGCTATTATTTAAATATTTTTTTGAACTAAAGTAATAATATATAAGTAATAAAAATAGAAAACAACTATTACTGAAACTGTTTCTAATAAATGAAAAAATTGCTTGATATATAGCAATATTTAACATGAGTTTAGAGCCTAAAACTAATTATTTGTCTCTATGAAGATTCCTACTAAGTTCAATGAATAATGCAAGCTGTAATTAAATTTTCCTATGAAACTAACCAGTAATTCTCAAATTCTTAAATTTAAAAGCATGAAAGTTTTTTTCTTTTTTCTTGCATTTATAGACTAAATATATGATGAAAAATAACTTTTTTTATTGCTATATATACCATACCCATATTTTTGAATTTAGAAAAATAAATAATTCAAAATAAGAGCAAATTACCATTAATATTATGAAAACTGAGATGAGATATCCTAAAAATGGACAAACCTAATACAATCAATAATAAGTGAAATAGGACTAGGTCAGTTTATTCAGGACACCACATGTACAGATATAGTTAATGATGAGAAAATTGCATTAATAATTAAAATCTTATGATTAATAAGAGAATAAATTTCAGCTAAGTAATCAGTTAAAATCAAAATACCAAAAGTTAAAATATTTAAATTTTACAATGAAATATTAATAGATAATTTAAATAATTATATTGTAATCCATTATAATTATAATATAAAAAATTTACAATCACAAAAAGCTGGCAACATTATTACTGAACTTTCCCATCATTTTATATTGTCCCTAATTGTTAATTGCTATCATCCCTAATAATTGTTACCATTATCTTTAACTTTTCAGATTTACATAAAATTACTAATATGAATGATTATTTGTAAAATGGGGTCATTTAACTATTTTTAAAATATTACCTTCCCCCACCTCTTCAACTTATAAAGATCTTTTGGTCTAATTTCAAAGAAAATTATGATTAATAACACAAAAAAAAAAATATTTATCTCAAAAGAATTTCATTTTAAAATAGTTTTTTTTAATATTTTTTTACTCCAGACTTAGAATTGGAAGTTGGAAAAATATCAATTTCATAAAACTATTTTATTAATATACACACATTGAAAAAAGTTGGAAATCAATTGGTTTATTCTATCAAAAGTTAAAAAAATTTCAAAAACATTAATATTGGAAATGGGGTAATTTTTGAAAAAATTTTTAAAACAAACACATTTATTTTTTGTAAACTAAAAATTTGTATGAGTAAAAAAATTCTACAACTTGGATGCTTTATGAGATGTTACAGGGATGGGGCCATATCTCCCAAACCAATGTCTGATTTTCTGAAAATTTCTAGAAACATTTCCTCCTAATACACAAAACTCCCCACAAAATTTCAGAAATTTTTGACAAAAGATTCAACAGAAGTTATTAAGCTTCAAAGTGGGTGAAAAAAATCATGCCCACCCTACACAGAAAAACCCCCAATTTTTTTTTTCATTTCTCAATATTTCAAGATCAGACTTCAAAAATTGAAAATCTTTTTAATTTTTGAAGTCTGATCTTGAAATTTTTGGTCTCAGAGGGAGTCATTTTTTTGAACAATCATCACACTTTCTCTTATTATAAAGCCAGGAAAATAAAAATCAGAATATGATTTTAATGAAAATAAAATACAGACAAGTTACAAATATTACGATAAAAAATATGTAATTTTTTAAAAGCTTAACATCCAAAATGTAAAGAAATGTTTAAAGAATTTGTTCTTATTAGAATTCTAGATTTAAATTTTTAAATTCTATATCTGAAGATTAAAGTAAAGTTTTAGAAAATGTTAATGTTGGAATAAATTAGATTATTTCTATATATTTAAAGGATGTATTTTTATTTAAATTACATAAATGAGACAATTAAAATTTTTGTATATAAAATAAACTGATAAACTGCACTAAAAATTTGTTCTTTAAATAACATATAAATTTCTTGTATAATTTTCAAACACATACTATAATCTCATTTTCCATATTTATATAAAAAGTATTCAATGTAGTAAGAACAAATAAAGCATTATGGTTATATAAAAATATTTGTCTAATAATATTACAAAAAACATATTAAGACAAGACACTATCACTTATTTATGTTTAAATATTTTATCACCTATTGATAATTTTAATTATGAAAGAATTTTAAATATATGTTTAACTTTGATAATTTTGTAAACATTTAGAAAAGGAATAGTTTGATATATTATTTGAACCCAAACACTCACAAATTGGGCAAGTATATTGTATTTGAGTATTCTAAGCTAGCTTTACCCAGACAAGTACAGGTATAAATATGGAATTAATATTAGTTTTATCATTAAATACATACAGATTGTTTTATTTTTGTATTTTTAAAGAAATAATTTTAAATCAAAATTTGCTGATCTTCAATTTACTAATTAACAGCAATAAAAATAAATGCATACTATAAAAAACAAAAGTACTGTTAAATTTTATTTTAATTTCAATAATGAAATTTGACAGTGATGTGTAATGCACTGTAAAATAAAAGTGATGTGTAATGTACTGCACATTCTATACAATTCTCACTTTATTTCAATATTTACTTTGTCATACAATTATCAAAAAAAATCAAAATGACTAAGACAAAACCTTTCTTGCTTTGTTTCTAGCTGTTTAAATACTGAGTACAAACATTTTTGGCCTTCTTAAAATGCCTTCCTCAGGTATTGTACACTGTAGTAAAAAATCAAAACTAATTCAATACAAATTTAATTTAATTATTAAATTTAATTATTTAAGTTAAAGAAATCTAATTCTTTAACTTACATAATTAATATAAAGATGTGTTTTTTCTTAAATTTTAGTATATAAAAAATAATGCCTAGTCCTAGTTATATTTCAGAATATCTTTAATTTTATAAGACTAACTTTATGAAATAAAATTCTATATGCATGATAGTTTTTCAAATGTTTAAATTAATGTTTTCTCAATTCTTCAATGTACTTTTTACCTATTTCCACTTGTCCAAAGTAGAGTTGTAAGTTAGAATTGATTACATCTTACATTCACTGTCCAATACAATAATCATCATGAACAGACCATGTAATGCATTACATACTAATAATAGGCATTTTTGGCAATATTGCTCAACAGTTACATCAGTTCAAATAAGCTTTGTTGGTAATAAGCATTTAATTTAAAATACTTTTTAATGTTTAAAATGCTTTTGAAATATTATGATGCAAAACTGAAAAAAAAAATTATTACCAACGCAGAAAAGCATGGAAACAGAATCTGACAGCCTATATACTATTGTTTTATGGTATTTGTATTGTTTTTCTAACTCCTCATCGTTTAACAAAATTTAATAAAATTTAAAATAAGAGAGAGAAAACCTTTCACACTTTCCACGTGTGTGCATGGAAGTTTAATAAAATTTATTATTTAAAAACTTTTCCTCCATAAGAAAAACCTTAAAATTAAATTTCAAACTCATGGTGCATCTTACTATCTAAGGAATATTGCATATCTGAAATATATACTATAATAGTGGTATTTTCAGATAAAATTTTTAAAACTTGTCATTATATCTTAAAGATTTAATGAAAAATAAAAGTACTGCTAAATTAAAATTAAGACAAACAAAAGCTTGTTAATAGGCAAGAAACATTTTTGGACTATTTCAAAGCCCAGCTTTATCACATTCATGTTTTGGAATTGAATTATTATTTTATCAAATAATTCAATTCCCAAATTTGTATGAATTAATGCTGGACTAAAAAAATAGGCAAGAAACATTCAGACTGTTAAAAAAATTTTAGTTACCTTTATTTAGCTGTGCTTTATTTTTCATTAAAATTAAAAGTTTATATTGAAAACTATGATAAATTATGTTTATTTATAAAAATATTAACTACTAGNAATGTCAAAATTATTGTAATTTATTGACTTTTCAGATATTTTTTTAATTTTGGTATCTCACAAAACTTGAAATCTGTGTAAAAAATACATTGTATGTATGAAATTCTAGTGTTCATACATACAAACAAACAAAAATTGTTCACAGGATGGCATGTTCTGAAAATATTTTCATACAAAATGCTATAATAATGAAATATGCATATTAGTAGGTGGATTTTGTATATAAAGAAAGCACTTCCTTTCAACATTCTTGTTTTTGCATTTACGCTGATACTGGTCTGGAAAATCATCACTTTTGTGGACTACATTTGAACAATTATTCTGCTGCTACTATGTACAGATTTTGGGGACCAACTGTTCCTGCAACTAGTAAGTATTACATAATACAATCATCACCTATTTTCTAGTAATCAACAAATTTCTAGTAATTTTTAAGAAACTAAGAATAATACAACCTCTGAGTTCACAATGACAGCAAAATTAGATATCTCTCATATAACACAATAGTTACATTCTGAAAAAGTGCCATGTTATGCAAATCCACACTATACAAAACAAAAGACTAATACAAACATAGGGTTACAATTCCAGAAGTTAGCAAAAGTATACTATTCTTTTTCATCACTAAGAGAAATATGTTTATTAAAGCGATCAATAATTTACTTCCAATCAATAATTAATTAACACATAATTAACACATAAAGTACTATATTAAGCATTAATATTAATTTTAGTTTAACGAGGGCATTTTCTTTTTACAAAGTATCATTGTCATCTGAGCTTTTTTGTTGATCTTGATCAGAAGTATCAGCAACATTTTCATGTTTTTTATTTTTATCATAAAAAATATTTTTATGGATGACAAAATAAAAATTTGTTAATCAAAAATTCGTTCTAGCAGGTTGCACTTGTTCAGTCAAGTACTGAGCAACTTTTTTCCAAAATTTGTGTTTAAATACTGAGATACTGCTGTACATTATTACTGATACTGAAATACATTATTGCTAAAACATCATGGTTTAGAAGGATGCTAAAGGTTAAACCTTTAACTGCAAGACACCAGAAACTGAGTATGAACTTTGCATAAAAATACAAAAACTGGACTGTAGATGATTATATTTCATCTGATGCTACAACTCTGTGTGATTCATTTCTTAATATTGTACTGTACATCAAGAAGTCAATCAGTTATTTAAGCTTAGTTACTGTGAACAAATGTTTTATTGTTACACTGTTTGTAGTTATTTTGAATTTTGAAAAGGAATATACAGATCTCAGTATATTAGAAACATCTATGTTAAATGAATAATTTTTCAAAATAATTTTTAAATTTTTTTTTATATTTTAAAATTTTTACTATGATTTACTAACTTAGAAACCATTTTATTAACTCACCTCATACATTACTCCTCCTTCACTAATTTCAACTTTCCTATTTTGTTTAACTGGACAAGGCTGCAATTGTTTAGTATTGGCATTCCACCTAAGATTTAAAGGAGATAGTCTAGCAGGTGAGGCTCTAGGTGACTGTTCTGAAAATACTTTTCTCTTTATTGTTTTGGAATCAAAGAGTAACTTTCTTCCTTTCAAATGACAGTCACGATACAATACAAGTCTAACTTGTTTTTCACTGTCAAATTTACTGAGCTTTTTACTGAAAAATAGAAAAGTTTAAATGTTCAATTATTTTATTTAATTTTAAAAAATTCTTATACATAATAAACATAATTTTATATAATCAATATCACATATTTAAAAACTTGCAATTTAAGATTTTATCAATAAACAATTATTTAATTTTTATCAATAAATTTTAAAGTAACTTAAAAAAATATACAGCATTGTAAAAAACTATAAATAAAAAGATAAAAAAAAAACAAAATAAAAACTTTTGAGTTTAACAGGCATTTAAAAAGAAGCAAATACTCAGTTTTAAATTTGTAAAAAATAACATAACTAGTTTTTAAAAATGTTCCATTCACTCAATTGTGCCCACCAGTGGCCAAGCGGTCTTCATACTCTGAACACTGGGAGTTCAGTCATGGGTTCGCGCCTCACTCAGACGGGCTGGCCATATGGAGTTTTCTGGGTTTTCACCACATCTGTAATGCCTAAATAGGGGCCAGTTTTCCTTAAAAAGACTTTTCAGAAAGCATCCCCCTAGGCATATCGCCCAAGTGTTGCACTGCCATAACTAAACAAACAAACACTCAATTGTAGTTTGAGTGAATGGAACAAACCACTTTACATGGGTAGTTTAGAAAGTTCTCAGAATCAGATATAACATAACATAAAGTCTGGTTTAATTGTTTATATTTTTCAGTAAAATCTCCTCTTAGAATAATGCACTTATTCCAATGTTGTTCCAATGCCTTCACTCCAAAGAAAAAGATAATTCATCAAGTTTGCAAAACAGCTTTTCACTGCAGCAATGACATCTTCATTTGTGTGAAATTTCTCACCTGCCAGCATTTTCTTTAGGCTTGGAAAGAGGTGGAAATCACTAGGAGCCAAGTCTGAAAAGGAAGGATTCAGAAATGATAGTCTGCAAGTTTTGCTGAGTGAGATAAACAGAATATGCTGGTACATTATGATGGAAAAGGATTTTCCATCATAACAATGTGGCCTTTTCTCTACAATAGCAGGATTCAATTTGTCTAACAGGTCAGCCATAAATTTTAGCAAATCAGAAATATATGGAATTTTTGTTGAAATAATTAATAAGTGAGGTTTTTTCCTGTTAATTGTTATATATTCTTGTGTATAAGTCTTATTAGTAATTAATAAGAGTATTTTTAAAAAACTTTTTTGCTGAACAATAAGTATAAACTTAGAAATTTTACAATAAATTTTCCATGAATGAACTTTAAAAGTGTCCTCCTTCTTCGTCCCTTCATACACCATCAAGAAATAATGATTTCACGGCAAAGTTAACCTTTATTTGAAGGCTTCTCATCTGCTTCAGCATGCAAAACATTACAATCTTTCCTCTGGCAGTGGCATAAAACACTTATTTCCTGATGGTGTAAGAAGGGACAAAGAAGAAGGACACTTCTGAATTAGAATAAGACTATGCAATTTAATACAATAAACAGCACTTGTATTTTGTTCATTTCATTTCACTTGAGAAAAATAAATTAAAGTGTATGAAAATAAAGAAAAACGATCAAGTAATTAGCTCACAAGAAAATCAGAAATTTATTGATGGGTCAAAGTGTTGACAAAAGTAAAAATAGTCAATGTATTGTTAAAGTTATAGTGTCTAACTCATGGATAGCTCTTCTCATGACAATCTCTTATTTTGTTGTTTCTGGAGTTACTAGCATTAGTAATTGTGCTGCAATTTTCAAATTGCAGATCTATAAATTCCCCTTGGCATACATCTGTCTGTCCTTTCTTAATCTCAAGAATGAAATAGATAGATGAAACTTGAGACCAGGTATGGAAAACTTAGGGCAAGAGGCCCCAATTAACTACATACAAACTTCTGGTTTGAATATAGTTAATTTAGTTATATAATTGAATATAGTTATAGTCAAAAATTTTCTCCAGAATGAAGTTAGATAGATGACCAATATGATACTGTTGTTAACAGGAAGTGTGATGCACAGGGGCAAGACATGACTAAAATTGAGCATATATATTTTAAATTAAATAAATTAAAAAATATGATTAAAAATTGCAGCCAGGCATTGTGACAATGTCACAATAAATAATAAATGTTTGACAGGCTGGAGAATATGCTGAAGATAATCTGGTCCAGGTTTTATTTGTACTACTCCTAGCCACCTGTATTCCATGTGTGTTAAGAGGTTTGCTGTTGACAATAAATTGTGAGATCTGGCAGCATTGCCTGTTCCCACTATTCATATGGCTAAAACAACAAAATGCCCATGCCTCATGTTAATATAAACATTCATTTTTATCCAAACAATGCTAGATAGATTCCACATTACCTATATATAGCTCAAATTTTGTTTTGTTCTTGCTTCATCCATCTGTTTTCAGATATCAGCTTTATCTGCTTGTGACTTGAATAAAGTGCACTTTATACAAATAATGTTCAAAATAGACCATTACTTGCTTAACCAAAAGACTTAGGTAAATATTAAAATTAGCTAGTTAATCCTAGTTTTATCCAATTCACAGCATTTAGCTGTAAATATATATATATATATATATAGATTTAATTTAATTATTTTTAATTTTAATATATTAAAATTAAAAATAATCAAATCAATCAAACTTAAAATGTAAAAATAGAAATTCATTACAATTCAATAACTTACATAATTTAAGCATTTTAGATCGATACATATATTTCAAATAAATTATAATACTTTTGAATTTCCTCATTTAGTTCAAAAGTATACTATATATACTTTTTAAAGTAGACTTTTAAATTAAATTAATAAATTTTATTTTGAAAATAATATTCAGTCTTCAACAGATCAATAATATACTAATTTAAAATATATTAGAGATTATTAACTCCAAAATGTATGAAAACTTTATTATTTTGTAGTATATCGTTTAATTTTAACATTTTCTCTTAATGCTAGAATTTTTTAAATGTTTTTTTAGCATTATTTTAAATTTAATAAAATCAAAACTCTAAAAATATACTATTAAATCTAAATTCCAAATAAATTAATGAAAATTTACTTAAAAGTAGATTTACTTAAATGTTTTTCAAAGACTGAATTAATTTTTTTCCTCCTTCTTTAATCAATTATAAGAACAAAAAGATTACTCATTTTAAAAGTATCTCTCTTGGCAAAATGCCAGCATTCAGCAAACTCCATTCACACCAAAGGAGACTCACTGTCTCCTGTTATCAACTCAAACATAAAACAAAATGATCATATCAGCAAGTTAATTTTTATCAACTGCATTAATATATTCAGAGAGTATTTTACTCTTGAAAAATGTTTCTTAAAAACAAAAAACCATAATGTTTGTTTATTTTTAAACAAGGAATAAATCTATTAATCTTTTTAATAAGTTTTATCTTGTTAATATTTATAATACTTTTAAATGATTCTTTAAAATCTAATACAGTATTTATTTTAAATTTCAGAATTTAATCAAAATAAGCTTTTGATATTTTAAATAATAAAAATATATATACACATAATGCAAGTAATTTACAGCAATTTTAAATAAAAAAAGTGATGTGTTAATCTGAATCAAGTATTCTATCATTTAATTTAACAGGTTTAAAATCATCATATATTTTTATTTTCAACAATAAATTTAATTTATTTTCAAAAAATAATGAGAAATATTTAGTAATTAAATTATAATACTTTGATAATAGCAAGAAAAGTTTTTATGTCTGAAAAAAAAAAACCAATCAGTTTGATAAGCTTATTATATAAATAAATTAAATGTTAATTGATGAGATATTAGTAAATGTATTTATTAATTCCAGATTAAAAAAATTAATTTTCATCTTACATTTTAAATTTTTTTTTGGCTTTTTTCCAAGCTTATAACAATGAAAAAGTTTAATCTAATTTAAAAATTGATGTGAGAATTTTTCTTTCAAAAAACAATGAAAAGAATAAAAATCAGTCTAAAAATATTACCATATAAATAAGACACAACTTTCCACTTTTATAAATTTTATTTTTAAACTTGAATTATTAAATGAATTAATTTAATTGATTTTCTGTATTAAGTATATCAATTTGTATCTTTTGAAATAATTTGTATTGTAATATACAATTAATATATAAAACATAAAATTCCAAATAAAAATTCTACAGGTATTTGAAGAAAAACACATTTTATTTTAAGTGCAGCATATTAAATGTATAAATGTCCTAAATAAACTGACCCAGATCCTCTCTCTCTCTCTCTTATTATTGATTGATAATGTTCAAACCAAGTCCATTTATACTTTACCTATATTTTAGAAATTCAAATCAAAATTAGATCACATTTGCTATTATTTAAATATTTTTTTGAACTAAAGTAATAATATATAAGTAATAAAAATAGAAAACAACTATTACTGAAACTGTTTCTAATAAATGAAAAAATTGCTTGATATATAGCAATATTTAACATGAGTTTAGAGCCTAAAACTAATTATTTGTCTCTATGAAGATTCCTACTAAGTTCAATGAATAATGCAAGCTGTAATTAAATTTTCCTATGAAACTAACCAGTAATTCTCAAATTCTTAAATTTAAAAGCATGAAAGTTTTTTTCTTTTTTCTTGCATTTATAGACTAAATATATGATGAAAAATAACTTTTTTTATTGCTATATATACCATACCCATATTTTTGAATTTAGAAAAATAAATAATTCAAAATAAGAGCAAATTACCATTAATATTATGAAAACTGAGATGAGATATCCTAAAAATGGACAAACCTAATACAATCAATAATAAGTGAAATAGGACTAGGTCAGTTTATTCAGGACACCACATGTACAGATATAGTTAATGATGAGAAAATTGCATTAATAATTAAAATCTTATGATTAATAAGAGAATAAATTTCAGCTAAGTAATCAGTTAAAATCAAAATACCAAAAGTTAAAATATTTAAATTTTACAATGAAATATTAATAGATAATTTAAATAATTATATTGTAATCCATTATAATTATAATATAAAAAATTTACAATCACAAAAAGCTGGCAACATTATTACTGAACTTTCCCATCATTTTATATTGTCCCTAATTGTTAATTGCTATCATCCCTAATAATTGTTACCATTATCTTTAACTTTTCAGATTTACATAAAATTACTAATATGAATGATTATTTGTAAAATGGGGTCATTTAACTATTTTTAAAATATTACCTTCCCCCACCTCTTCAACTTATAAAGATCTTTTGGTCTAATTTCAAAGAAAATTATGATTAATAACACAAAAAAAAAAATATTTATCTCAAAAGAATTTCATTTTAAAATAGTTTTTTTTAATATTTTTTTACTCCAGACTTAGAATTGGAAGTTGGAAAAATATCAATTTCATAAAACTATTTTATTAATATACACACATTGAAAAAAGTTGGAAATCAATTGGTTTATTCTATCAAAAGTTAAAAAAATTTCAAAAACATTAATATTGGAAATGGGGTAATTTTTGAAAAAATTTTTAAAACAAACACATTTATTTTTTGTAAACTAAAAATTTGTATGAGTAAAAAAATTCTACAACTTGGATGCTTTATGAGATGTTACAGGGATGGGGCCATATCTCCCAAACCAATGTCTGATTTTCTGAAAATTTCTAGAAACATTTCCTCCTAATACACAAAACTCCCCACAAAATTTCAGAAATTTTTGACAAAAGATTCAACAGAAGTTATTAAGCTTCAAAGTGGGTGAAAAAAATCATGCCCACCCTACACAGAAAAACCCCCAATTTTTTTTTTCATTTCTCAATATTTCAAGATCAGACTTCAAAAATTGAAAATCTTTTTAATTTTTGAAGTCTGATCTTGAAATTTTTGGTCTCAGAGGGAGTCATTTTTTTGAACAATCATCACACTTTCTCTTATTTATCAGCCAGGAAAATAAAAATCAGAATATGATTTTAATGAAAATAAAATACAGACAAGTTACAAATATTACGATAAAAAATATGTAATTTTTTAAAAGCTTAACATCCAAAATGTAAAGAAATGTTTAAAGAATTTGTTCTTATTAGAATTCTAGATTTAAATTTTTAAATTCTATATCTGAAGATTAAAGTAAAGTTTTAGAAAATGTTAATGTTGGAATAAATTAGATTATTTCTATATATTTAAAGGATGTATTTTTATTTAAATTACATAAATGAGACAATTAAAATTTTTGTATATAAAATAAACTGATAAACTGCACTAAAAATTTGTTCTTTAAATAACATATAAATTTCTTGTATAATTTTCAAACACATACTATAATCTCATTTTCCATATTTATATAAAAAGTATTCAATGTAGTAAGAACAAATAAAGCATTATGGTTATATAAAAATATTTGTCTAATAATATTACAAAAAACATATTAAGACAAGACACTATCACTTATTTATGTTTAAATATTTTATCACCTATTGATAATTTTAATTATGAAAGAATTTTAAATATATGTTTAACTTTGATAATTTTGTAAACATTTAGAAAAGGAATAGTTTGATATATTATTTGAACCCAAACACTCACAAATTGGGCAAGTATATTGTATTTGAGTATTCTAAGCTAGCTTTACCCAGACAAGTACAGGTATAAATATGGAATTAATATTAGTTTTATCATTAAATACATACAGATTGTTTTATTTTTGTATTTTTAAAGAAATAATTTTAAATCAAAATTTGCTGATCTTCAATTTACTAATTAACAGCAATAAAAATAAATGCATACTATAAAAAACAAAAGTACTGTTAAATTTTATTTTAATTTCAATAATGAAATTTGACAGTGATGTGTAATGCACTGTAAAATAAAAGTGATGTGTAATGTACTGCACATTCTATACAATTCTCACTTTATTTCAATATTTACTTTGTCATACAATTATCAAAAAAAATCAAAATGACTAAGACAAAACCTTTCTTGCTTTGTTTCTAGCTGTTTAAATACTGAGTACAAACATTTTTGGCCTTCTTAAAATGC
Organism: Centruroides sculpturatus; assembly: GCF_000671375.1. Lineage (NCBI taxonomy): Eukaryota > Metazoa > Arthropoda > Arachnida > Scorpiones > Buthidae > Centruroides > Centruroides sculpturatus. Next base: position 531,371 of record NW_019384641.1, read on the forward strand.
CTTCCTCAGGTATTGTACACTGTAGTAAAAAATCAAAACTAATTCAATACAAATTTAATTTAATTATTAAATTTAATTATTTAAGTTAAAGAAATCTAATTCTTTAACTTACATAATTAATATAAAGATGTGTTTTTTCTTAAATTTTAGTATATAAAAAATAATGCCTAGTCCTAGTTATATTTCAGAATATCTTTAATTTTATAAGACTAACTTTATGAAATAAAATTCTATATGCATGATAGTTTTTCAAATGTTTAAATTAATGTTTTCTCAATTCTTCAATGTACTTTTTACCTATTTCCACTTGTCCAAAGTAGAGTTGTAAGTTAGAATTGATTACATCTTACATTCACTGTCCAATACAATAATCATCATGAACAGACCATGTAATGCATTACATACTAATAATAGGCATTTTTGGCAATATTGCTCAACAGTTACATCAGTTCAAATAAGCTTTGTTGGTAATAAGCATTTAATTTAAAATACTTTTTAATGTTTAAAATGCTTTTGAAATATTATGATGCAAAACTGAAAAAAAAAATTATTACCAACGCAGAAAAGCATGGAAACAGAATCTGACAGCCTATATACTATTGTTTTATGGTATTTGTATTGTTTTTCTAACTCCTCATCGTTTAACAAAATTTAATAAAATTTAAAATAAGAGAGAGAAAACCTTTCACACTTTCCACGTGTGTGCATGGAAGTTTAATAAAATTTATTATTTAAAAACTTTTCCTCCATAAGAAAAACCTTAAAATTAAATTTCAAACTCATGGTGCATCTTACTATCTAAGGAATATTGCATATCTGAAATATATACTATAATAGTGGTATTTTCAGATAAAATTTTTAAAACTTGTCATTATATCTTAAAGATTTAATGAAAAATAAAAGTACTGCTAAATTAAAATTAAGACAAACAAAAGCTTGTTAATAGGCAAGAAACATTTTTGGACTATTTCAAAGCCCAGCTTTATCACATTCATGTTTTGGAATTGAATTATTATTTTATCAAATAATTCAATTCCCAAATTTGTATGAATTAATGCTGGACTAAAAAAATAGGCAAGAAACATTCAGACTGTTAAAAAAATTTTAGTTACCTTTATTTAGCTGTGCTTTATTTTTCATTAAAATTAAAAGTTTATATTGAAAACTATGATAAATTATGTTTATTTATAAAAATATTAACTACAAGTCAGTTTTGCATATAATCAGATTTGTTATAAATATTAAAACTGTTATATAAATAAATAATTATGTAGTTAACATGCAACATTATTAATAAAATATGATTTAAAAATAAACAAAATGATATATTATACAATTCTGTGTTAAATAAGTATTCAAGAACAAAAAGTACAGAATATTACATAAATAAATAATAGTATCTGCAAAAATTTTAATAAAATTCAAAAAAAAATAAATAATGGAACAGAAAAATAGAAACAGATTAAGAAAGGTATATATTATGTCAAAGATCAAAAATATTAAACTTTTAAAGACTCACTTACTAAAATATAATTTCATGTTTATGAAATAATTTCATAAAATTTCATGACATTTTTCATGAATTTCACTATTTTGTTAAAAAAATATATATATACAGAATTATCATTTTTAATTTCTTATAATATATTTTTGATTTAACAGCAATAAATAAGTGTATGTCATTTTAAAGAATGATATGTGACTCAGTACACTAGCTAATAAATGATTTAAATAATAATTTTACATTTAAATACTTAATAATTGATTTAATTAAAAACGTAAGAAATCTTCCACAAAATAATAAATTCAAAGATACTTAAAGATATAAAGTGTCAACTCTTATCATTAAGTTGATGTTATCAGTCAAAGTTAAATGTTTGGTTTAATGCCAATACGGGAATGAGCCAACAGACTGGTCATCTATCCTTAAGCAACACTAATGCTGTTATTACATTTAGAAATAATCTATCTGTATTGGTTTTAATCTTAATATTTATCATTTAACTGAATATAATTCTTAAATAAATTCTAATCTCAAATAAGATATATTATGATGATAAAATACCTAATAATAATTTTTAAAAGTTGATATTAATTAATATCAAATTAAATATAAAAATTTCACTGTAATTTAATAATATTGAAATAAAGTTACATTTATAAAACTGCTAATTAAAATAAAATTTATAATTTTAGCAAATAATTAAATAAAATTTTAAAAAAGATTAAAATTAAAAAGTTGTTGTTCTATTTTATGAAAATATAATCATCTGTATGAAATTATGAATAATTTGTTTTTCAAGAAAAATATCAATTCCTGCAAACTGTCCCTGATAATTGACTTAACTTTGGCATATGAAATGTTTTAAATTAAAACAAAAACTGCAAAGTTGTCTTTTTAATTTAAAATTTCTTAAATATAAATCATTATTAACTTCACATGTTTTCAGTGATTCTATTATCATCCTTATCTTGCAATGCCTACAAACCAATGACATAAAATATAAATTTAGGAATGATTCTTTGAATGTAGAAACTAGTCATCATAGAACATAAATTTAAATAAAAATAAATTCATTTTTATTCTAATTTACGTTCTACAATAACTATATTCTAAATTTTAAAAATCTGTTTTATATTTGTTGCAAACTAAAACTGTCCACAGAATGACCAAAAACATTACTGAATAAAGAACAATTTTAGTTTACTGAATTTAGTAGTTTGGTCTTTTAAATTACAACATTGTATCAAGTTTTGCACATTTTCATAAAATGTTGCATAAAATTGCTAATATCTACAATAAACATCTGAATTCAAAGGTAAATTTCAAAATCTATTTTGAGTGTATTTATTTGTCCATATTTACATGTTTCTTTGGATCAAATCCAACTGTTTACGTATCTCATGATATGCTAAGTTTTAGAGAGAAAAAGAATGAACTATATTCTTGAAACTAATATTTCTTACTAAAACATTTAAAATTAAATATGAAAATGGCTGCTTATAGTAAAATATATGAAAACAAACAATAAATAATCATGAAATGTAAAATTCCAAGGATTAATTCACTTATTAAAATAATTTTGACCATACAAATAATTCTGAATACAGTAGACCCTCCTATAACGTGGGTTCATATAATGCAGATTCGTATATCACAGCGAAAAAATTGCGACCGTATTCATATAAAGACACTAACAGAGACTCATAAAATGTGGTAAAATGTCATCGCGGACTTGTGTCGCAACAGGATTGGTCAAATCTGGACCAATAGTGGATGAGCAGCCAAACTACTTACATGCTACAGAGAGTTTAGGCGGGTAAGTTGAGTTTACTATCATCTGTACTGTATATAAATTAGGTACTGTATATAAATTAGGTACTGTAAGTCTAATACAGTACTGTAATTTTATATATTTCTTGTGAAAAAAACATTTCTTATTCAACGGCCATAAAAATTATTTCTATTAATGATGTCTCCAAAGTTCAACGAATTTTTTGCAGAAAAATAACTTATCAGAAAACATGCTTGCCGTTCGATGCACTGCTCTGCGACGAAAACAAGCTTAAGCAATGGCATCATCGAACGGTGCACACTCAGTAAGTAATCCTACAATTTTTTGTTTATAGCATAGTTTATACGGATTATTCCCAAAAAATTATAC
>NW_019384641.1:535067-541077 GCF_000671375.1 Centruroides sculpturatus
TGGATTCATAAAAACAGAAACGTATCTACCGTGTTATAGGGGGGGGGGTCGACTGTATTTGTAATTTCTAATATTAAAAAGGATTTGAACTAACCCAGAATTATTTGTATGGTCAAAATTATTTTAATAAATAAATGACCATTACAAAATAAAATTTGGTTATAAATTTAGGAGGAAGAATTCAGCTATCCAAAAACAAACATTAACTATGGTAGTTTTAAAATCTTATATTTATAAAAATCAAGCAAAAAGAAAATAATAAAACTACAAATTGTAAATTAGTTTGAAAAGACATTAATAGATAATTATAATCAATGCTGATTCTTCTTAACATTATATGAACTTGGAAATTTGAGAAAAAGTTAATCTTTGACTTTTCAATTACATTTCCATAACAATTCAACATTACTACTTTTATTACTACTATTTTCTTTCTGTTTCTATATAATATAAATTTTTGATAATCATAATTCTCCTTATTAATAAATTTATAATCTATTCACTTCATAAAAATGAAATGTTGCACTTTAGTGTTATAATTCCATTGTTATTTAGTCTGATGATGGCTGCTTAACTCTAAGTAGTGAATAGGATATTTGTTGTATCTACAGCATGCTTCAATTATAAAATTTTTATAGGTTTTTCAATAACAAAATTCATCCTTTTTGAATTTGTGAAACTTCTTTATTGAATTTCTTTTAATCTTAAAGAAGATGCATATACTATTTTCATTGTAAACAGTATAAAACAATATAGTTAATTGTAAGAATTATTATTTGAAAACTAAGAATTATTATTATTTCTAAACTATCCTATTTCTATGAAAAGTAAAATAATTGAAAACTATGATCAGAGATTAGATAATATGTAAAAAATTTAATTACAATATGAATGAGCAATGCATAAATACTATCCAAACTGGATGTATGAAATATAAAACTTCAAACTCATAAATGAGCAATTATTTATTGTGACATTGTCCCAATGCCAGCAATTTTTAATCATATTTTTAATTTATTTCATTTAAAATATATGCTCTCCACCTCAAATTAGTAGTGACTTGCCCCTGTACATCATACTTTTCCTTTAACAATACTGTTGTGCCAGTCATCTAACTAACACCTTTCAGGGAAAGTGTTTTGAATTGAAAGAACATGATTTCTGGTTTGTATCAGAAGTTCATATATAGTTAATTGAGGCCTCCTGCCCCTAAGATTTCCATATCTGGTCTCTAATTTCATCTATCTAACTCCATTCTCAAAATTAGGAAAAGACAGATGGATGAACAATAGGAATTTATAGGTCTACAATTTTTTCAAATTGCAGCCCAATTACCATATATAATTTGTATGCTGTGAAAATATTTTCTTCAGCAGTAATACATTTTTTGCATATTGGAACATTTTTATATTACTCATTATGTTTATTTTTAACTTGCCGATAAATTCATTGATGTATAACTAATTGTAATAATAACTATTATTATTAACTAAAAATTCTCTTCTCAAGCATAACAGAATATTTTTTAAGAGAAAGTAGAGATTGAAGAATCGAGAAGAGCTTCAAGTCCAGCTCAATGTTGTGATGCTGTTTCTGCAGCCCTTGACAAAGCTATTCTTACTCGATGTTCAAGTCGGACTTCACGGCCTTCAAGGGTCTCTGTTGTTCTTACTCTTTTAGATCTAGAAGTTACCTGACCATTTTTACTCTTACATTTTCCCTAGGCATTTTTTTCAACAAATTAGCAAGTCATTTTAATTCCATGTTGATAATTTATTCCAAAGATGAATTGTACATACATTAATTAGATGAATGATAACACTTTCTAAATAACGGGCTTGTTAGATCGTTACTTCCAAGTAGATAATAGAATGTCACATGGTCAACTATGGAAAGTTTTTTTTTTTAAAGAAGTGACCAAACACAGATATCATTTTTAAAGTTTAAATTTAATGAAGTTTAAAATACACCATTTGCCAAAATATGTAAAAATGGAACTTAAGGAAAATTTTTCCCATCAAGCATGAACATCGCATGGTTACTGACGCCACCGCGATGTAAGTGCAATCGCCTATCTGAAATCAATAAAATGTTTCTTCTATAGCTAATATTTCCACAAAATAAATATAACCAAAATTTCATCTTGATTAGACAAAGACTGCAGGAGTTATAAAGGAATTCACACACACAAAGGCATATTATTTCATATTATTAATAGTTAAAAGAAAAAAAAAATTAGAAGTGGAAAAATTTTGCTAATTATATTTTAATAATATGTATTTTCATGCAGATACAATATTTTAATTAAAAGATCAATAATAAATAAAATTTTACATTAAATTTAAATTTTTATATTGTACTGTATCTATAAATCAAAATGATATTTGGCATTTTTCATTTATCTACTTTAAAGTAATGTTTTTAAATTTCTTTATTTAAAATTTATTATAATCTTAACTAAAATTTATGTTATTAAATTTATTATGTTATTTATTGTGACATTGTCCCAATAAGATTAGAAGAGGTGCTATATGTTACCATATAGCACCTCTTCTAATCCATACAGAATTAGGAGGGGACACTGCCTAAGATTTCAGTGAAAAGGTTTTGTATAGTGAATGGAAAAATATTCATTTGAATTATGTACATTGCAGTTGTTCTATTCTCTATTCTGTGCAATTTCTAGCTTATTTTACTTATATTTAATCATAACTAATGGCCATCCACTTTCATCTGTCCATGCCTGAAGATAATCAATTAACTAGGTTGAAAGCATTAGCATTCCTTCAACTTCAACTGTTGTTAAAGATGCATTGATTAATACAGCAGATTAATTACAGTAGCTAATTCATCTTTGCTATGAAATCTAAAAGGAAATGCAAATACAGTGGTACCTCAGGTTACGAACGCCCCAGCATACGAAATTTTCAGGATACGACATGAAATTCGAACANGTGCTACATTTAAGTTTCTATCAGCCAACAGTGCTGATAGAAATTTAAATGTAGCACAATTTGGACAAAACAAATGGACATATAGAATTAGTCTAAAATGTACTACTGAGTTAATATTAAGTGATCACAACTGGTCTAGTATAACTATTTATCCAACAAAGCTTTGGAACCAAGTTTATCAAAAAATCAGTGATTAATCTGTACTATATTTTCTATCAACATTAGCTTTCACATAGCTACAAAACTGAAACAGAATTGCATGATGGCCAAATATGTAATATTTTTGTATAATCTTGAAATCATTTTCTGTACATTAGAACACACAACTTGGAACATTACCATATTTGAACTCAAAGTCATTAAGCAATTCAGCAATAAAGATTTTGTCACGCTTTCATATTTTATCTACCTGAAGTAATAAATACCATATTTATTCTAATAAACAGCATACTATCTGTAATTTTTTCAATTTGCAACTGCGCTATGTATTATTGGATGCTTACTTTTAGAGTACAACTATTATTTCTTTTCTTTGAAAATTAAGTGCAACTATAATGGAGTAAATTAAGTAATTTTTTCCACATTATTACTGTATGAACAACAACACAATCTCAACACATTTCAATCATACTTTATTTCAAGTTATAATAAAAGTGATAATCCTGAATAGAATGTGTCAATTTAAAATAAGCCTTATCATTTTTCTCCAGTAGACAGCAGCTTACTATTATGAGTGTTGTTTACAACTTTTTCAGCTTACAGCTGTGTGGTTTATTACAGATAGTTTAAAGACTAATAAAGAGTACTGTTTATTATAATAAATAAAGTAATACATACATTATATACTTTATATATACATATATACATTATAGCTAAACATATTTTAAATCACATAAAATTCTTTGTCCAATTGACAACTGTAAAATATTAATGATTCTTCTATGTAATATCAGTGAAAAATATACATACAAAATTTGAATTCTTTTCATCATTAATATTATATTAAATCCATTCATCCTTTCAAATTATGTAATTGTATATTTTTTATAATGTTTTCATACACAGATGTTAAAACTTCTCAATGGGAAACCACGATATTAATGTGTAATATCCTCTCTAAGCTGACTAAGTGCCTGCAAGGTCTCTCTGGTCACTCAAAAATGGCTAGTTACAACTGACAAATATCTATCTGACACACTAGATGGCCAGACAGCCAAGACAATTAAGACATCATCCTACCACTCTGAAGGATCCAGGATTGGATCATGGCAGTCAAAAACCCCAAAAATTTTTTATGGAAATTTTGCTTAGATATGTTAAACCCCATCCTTCACCACTCAACTGCTCCTAGGGTGGACCTGGCCAAATCCATGTTCAATATGACTAAAATAGACTTTCTTAATGTCCACAAAACCGAGAGAGTTAAAAATAAAAAAAACTCGTAGAATTCACAAGTTATCAATAAAATATACTATATGAAATTATGAAAATTAAAAGAAATCAACAATTTTTTCTTTAAACTGACAACTCTTTATATAGAGAATATTTTTCAACAAACAAGCTTTAAAATTGACAAATATTTGAAGCACATATAAAATATCAAAACACATTAACAATAATATCTGAAATTACTATTAATTTTTCATGAGAACTAGAAAAATAGTCAGTATTATTGTAAATTATCTGCAAATCACATAATTTACATATTAGTAACATGTTAAATGCCATATTACATTTATATATAAAATAATAATTGCTTAGTAATAGCAATAGTGTGGAAATTATAATATAGCAATTGCAAATGTTGCTATTTACTAGTTGAAAGAAGAGTCCTCTATGGAGAAAGATTAAAATTATGCTATAGATTACATTTTTTTAAAATATAGTTTCTTCTATATTTTTATATTGTGAAATATATCATTTGCCTTTTTAATTAAAATATTTTATAGCGTTACATAACACAAAGTGAAACTCTACCCTCTCCTGTAATGGTTTTTAATGCTACGACCTACCCACCCTTCTCATTCAGCAAAATGTAATACTTAAATGATCCCTAATTAATTAAAATACAGTGTAATCATAAAGTCCCTCTGCAATTGGTCACGCCCATGTGACGGACAAGTAGTGACGTCATTACTTCATTCCTGGTAGCTGCTCCTGTTTTTCTGCCCACTACAAAGGGACTTTATGATCGCACTATCTTCTGTAATATAAAATGAATTTGTAATAAAATGACTAAGATCTTTCCAACAGCCAATTGAAAATATTTTTTGAAGTTCTCCAAACACTTTACTTATAATTGAAGTTAATGTAATGTAATACCATAATAAACAAATTCATAAATACATTATTTGATATTATTACTAGCCTACATTGAAGAAATAGTGTTGTTTAAGTTATTTATTTATTTATTGATTCAAAATTTATTCTGAAATTTAGTCTAGAGATGGAATCTTTGTCTCATTAGAATATTAATAATTTCAATTAAATTTTAATCTTCAATTAATTTTAAAATGTTTAAAAAAAAACAAACACTAACTTGTGCACAAATCCATAATTGCTGAAAACTAGTTCCAATTACTAAGTTACATCTGTTAGGCTCCAAGCCAATCTTAAACATATATATATGTTACTGCTAAAGCTCGAAAGTCGTTAATGTGTACATTATCTAGCTAATTTAACTAGGGTGATCCGTTAAAGTTGTGAAAATTGTTCCATTTCTCAAATTACCTAGATAATGTGCAGAATATCTAGGTAATCCGCACATTACCTACTAGGCACTCGGTAAAGTGAAAATAAGATCTTTGCCACAAATAAATGTACCACAAATAGGTGTGCTTGTCACAAAAACAAATTGCTATGAAATTCAAAGTGTCACCAATCTTTAGACTGCACTAGTAAGTAAGCACAATTGGATAATGTTACCTATGGTGAGTAAAATGGCGGCTCGTCTCTGATTCCAGCAAAGAGAAGAAAGGAAACAGTGGGGACGCACGTTCAAACCTAACCTAACCTATTCTAATAATTTGGTTGGTAATAATTATGGTAATTTATTA
>NW_019384641.1:541613-552917 GCF_000671375.1 Centruroides sculpturatus
GGGAATATTTTGGATTTTGACATTGATACTAATGAATCTGAAAATAGGTAATTATGTTCTTAACTATAAAATATATAAAAACAATTTATATACCATAATTATTTTTGTAATAAGGTACTAATTTACAAGCTTTCTAGGTAAGTTAAAGTCAAAGTTGATGTAACTTGCAAAGAAATGCAAAATAAAAAAAAAACTAAATCCTGGAAATATTGCCAATAGTAAAGCAGGTGAAGTCTAAAAGTTCCTTTCCAAAACTAACAAAAATTCTTTTTTCTTGTATTATTCATGTTTTATTTTTGATTGCTATGATCATAGTCTATTTTTAACATTGTGTAAATACAGTTCAGTGCAAGTTTTTATTTTAATATAGTAAATTTTACAGTTATAATATATTGTCTTCTATTAAGAATTCAAAAATCTTTGATAAATGAAATAAGATTAGAATATAAATGTCTACTTCAATATTGCTTTATAATAGTGTTTCATAGGTGACAGCATAGCTATCAAGTTTTTTCTGTTTTGACACAATTATGAAGATCATGTGCTTTAAACTGATACTTTGCAGATAAGAGAGTAAATCATAAAGATAGTCACTTTTATAGACAATAGCTACACTTTTTGTAGAAGTATGATAATTTTTGTCTGCAGGAACATACATATTTTTAAGGAAAAAATAAGTAATTTTATTTAAATTTTTTTTAAATTTTCAAAGTTCCTGTAATAACATATCAAAAATTACAATTATTTCTATTAAAAAAAATTGATTATAATGAAATTAAGCTTAAGTTTATCCTAATAAAATTTATTCTATAAATAATTTGACATTATAAATTGGTTAATTTGTTTAAACCATGTTAATTTAAATTTTCTGTAATCTACAACTTAATAATTTATGAAATTATTTCCAATAAAAATAGTTTTTAAATACAAATATGCAAGTGATATTCTTAGATAATTGCTTAAAACAGATAAAATTAGATATCTGTTTAAAAGAGTATTAATATTCGTATATATATTTTTATATTCCTTTTTCTACTACAAAATTAGTTTTATCTAGCAAAATTTAAGTCTTTTATTCTTTCAATATTTACAAATAGCCAATCAGTCAATTATATCTGATTCTAGTAGACAGGAATCTGCTGTTTGAGACAAGATACACAAAAATGAATCATTTTGTACATAGTACAATTATTCAAAATCAAGAAATTACACTATCCTGTATTAATTCATGTAATTTTATAATTGTTATAATATATTTGTATCAATATTATTGAGATATATTACTTTAAATCGGTACTGATCATTTGTTAATCAGATTTGTCATATTTACTAAGATATATTCATGTAGACAAGATCATATTTTTTTTTTCTTTTAGATTTTTACAAAAAGATACTTTTAAGTTTTAAAATTACAAACACATCTTCTGTCATATAATGAAAATATTCTGATAACAAACTTCAAGTAATATATATATATATAAAATGTATCATAACATGGATCTAATAATAAACTATGATTTAAAAAAGTTTTCTCCTCTTCTCTCATGAGAATATACATATATATAATTCCAATTCATTTCATTTGCTTAATAATTTAATATTAAACATAAATTCTAAGGAAATTCATATAGTTATGATCATTTATAATTAAAAGTGCTTCTTTTCTTAATATTTCCGATAAGAAGATTATAAATACAGCTTGTGTTTAAACATAGATATTAATCAATCTTTAAACCTCTGGAACTTTGATACTATATAAAGCCATAAAACGGCATATAAACCCATAAAACTAAGCATATCAATTTCTTCTCAGACATTTCTTTCAATACAGAGTGGTAGACCATATTAAAGTCTCATCACTAACGTTTTTACAACAGAGGATGAAAATGATTTTTTTTTTATTACAAAGTGACAATTAAATGTTCAATTTCAAAAAATATTTGTCAATTGCAATTTTTCTAATCTTCAAGCTTTTAACGAAGTACAATTCTTCTTCCTTTTTTTTAAAAAAAGAAAAAAGGAAGAAGATCAAACGTTTCATTTAGAAAATCAAAATAAAATTATGATAATAATAAATCATTCATTTTTCTTGATAAAACGTTTGAGAGAGAATAAAAACAATAAATCAGAATGCAGCATTTCCCGGTTTTGCGTCACACGTGGACACATTTCCTGTGAAAAATGTAAACAATAATGCAAAGTAAACACACAAACACTGATTAAGCATCTTTATATAAAAAACATTTTACGTTTTAATTATTAATTTCCATCAAAAACATTCATTAAAACTACAATATGGCATAACGTTTAATGAAGCGAATGTCGGGAGACGTTAAAAAAATCCGTTCAAGTTAGAAATTAATTAATTATAATAAAATTACCTTTGATAATCCGTAAAATCGTCTGTAAAACTACTTTTTGAAGAATGTTTACGATGGGAAAGCAGCCGCGACAAAATCGGCGCCATCTTGCACGAGTTTGTAGATCTGATTGTCACGTGATATATAATGCTTACGCTATCACGTGATGCATCTTTCATCCCGGTTTTTACTATCCGGAAGATCGATATGTTCCATTAAATTTTTCTCGTTAAATGAGTTGAATGATACGAAAATAAATCAGTATCTCTCATATTAATTTTTTCTTATATATATATATTTTTTTTTTTTTTTTTGGTCTTAAATATACTGCTTTATTTGTTCTTCGTGGTTTAAATTCGGCTCACGTGCTGTGACGTTTTAACGTTTGTAAATAGTTACACTGCTTATATTTGCCAAAGTTTTCGATCAAGGTCAAATGAAAATTCTGCTTTTGTACCCAATTTAAGCTCCCGGTTACATGAAAAATATACTTTCACGTGTTAATCAATCGATTAATTTTCATAACGCCTTAATTGTAGGGTTTTTTTTTTAAATCTTTACACCCTTCGTAGACATATCGCAAATTAAAATATTCTTAAAATAATTCATTCTTTATAAATTTATTACTACTGCTTTAAAGCTGATAAAATTCTACAGACATTCTATATTTCTATTTATCATATTTTTGAATATTTATCTTCATACGAACTGAAATTATCCGCTGGGATAGTAGTGGTAGCCTATATATTAATGTATATATTTGCACAGAATTCTAACAAACAGGAGGAGATTTATTATTAACATATTTATTCAATTGCTTGTTTTCTCAGCTGCAATTCTGATAATAAAATTAGTTGATGTATAAGTAGACAAAGCTTTAGTTTAAGGATGGAGCCATCGTTCAGAATTTATATGGGAATATTTTGGATTTTGACATTGATACTAATGAATCTGAAAATAGGTAATTATGTTCTTAACTATAAAATATATAAAAACAATTTATATACCATAATTATTTTTGTAATAAGGTACTAATTTACAAGCTTTCTAGGTAAGTTAAAGTCAAAGTTGATGTAACTTGCAAAGAAATGCAAAATAAAAAAAAAACTAAATCCTGGAAATATTGCCAATAGTAAAGCAGGTGAAGTCTAAAAGTTCCTTTCCAAAACTAACAAAAATTCTTTTTTCTTGTATTATTCATGTTTTATTTTTGATTGCTATGATCATAGTCTATTTTTAACATTGTGTAAATACAGTTCAGTGCAAGTTTTTATTTTAATATAGTAAATTTTACAGTTATAATATATTGTCTTCTATTAAGAATTCAAAAATCTTTGATAAATGAAATAAGATTAGAATATAAATGTCTACTTCAATATTGCTTTATAATAGTGTTTCATAGGTGACAGCATAGCTATCAAGTTTTTTTCTGTTTTGACACAATTATGAAGATCATGTGCTTTAAACTGATACTTTGCAGATAAGAGAGTAAATCATAAAGATAGTCACTTTTATAGACAATAGCTACACTTTTTGTAGAAGTATGATAATTTTTGTCTGCAGGAACATACATATTTTTAAGGAAAAAATAAGTAATTTTATTTAAATTTTTTTTAAATTTTCAAAGTTCCTGTAATAACATATCAAAAATTACAATTATTTCTATTAAAAAAAATTGATTATAATGAAATTAAGCTTAAGTTTATCCTAATAAAATTTATTCTATAAATAATTTGACATTATAAATTGGTTAATTTGTTTAAACCATGTTAATTTAAATTTTCTGTAATCTACAACTTAATAATTTATGAAATTATTTCCAATAAAAATAGTTTTTAAATACAAATATGCAAGTGATATTCTTAGATAATTGCTTAAAACAGATAAAATTAGATATCTGTTTAAAAGAGTATTAATATTCGTATATATATTTTTATATTCCTTTTTCTACTACAAAATTAGTTTTATCTAGCAAAATTTAAGTCTTTTATTCTTTCAATATTTACAAATAGCCAATCAGTCAATTATATCTGATTCTAGTAGACAGGAATCTGCTGTTTGAGACAAGATACACAAAAATGAATCATTTTGTACATAGTACAATTATTCAAAATCAAGAAATTACACTATCCTGTATTAATTCATGTAATTTTATAATTGTTATAATATATTTGTATCAATATTATTGAGATATATTACTTTAAATCGGTACTGATCATTTGTTAATCAGATTTGTCATATTTACTAAGATATATTCATGTAGACAAGATCATATTTTTTTTTTCTTTTAGATTTTTACAAAAAGATACTTTTAAGTTTTAAAATTACAAACACATCTTCTGTCATATAATGAAAATATTCTGATAACAAACTTCAAGTAATACTTAATACCTTATATGAAAACAAAAGTTTATAGGATCATTTGTATGGTTTTAGTAAAATATACATATGTATATAATTATTAAATATGAATTATTATATTCAATTACAATAAAACATTATTAATGAGAACTTATTTTTCAGTTATATTTTCATTACTTCTCAGAATTAATTTTTTTTAGTTCATTTGTTTTATTGGCACGGCATATGTTTCTTTAGGAAAGAGTTTTTACAGCATCTGATTACTATTACAACATAGCATCTGTTGCAATCTCAATGTACTTTAAATATCTTTTTATATATATTGAGCCAGAAGTTCCTAAATATTATTTTAATTCTTAGGAATTAAAGATTTTATGCGTAACTGTTTTAATATCAATAAATTCTGCATTGAAATCTTCATACATGGAAACATTTTAAATAAAATTAATAAATTTAACCGAAAGTTTCTTTTAATTATAAGAACATCAGCATCAATAGCATTAAAAATTAAAACTGACATAAAATTCAGATGATCAAACCATATCTAAAATAAGCCTGTTATCAAATCAAGATAAATATGATGTAAACTCTCTCTTTGCAAGATATCAATTCTGTAAATAGATAAACTTCTATTTTCTAGTCTAAAAACAAATAATGATTTGAGAATTTTTGCAAGAATTATGGAAGATTAAATTTAAACTTTTTTGTTTTAAATTTGTATAACAACTTTAAAAAAACATTTAAGAAAGCATTATTCATGTTTTCAGCAAATATCATTTGAATATATTTTTAATATCACTTTTTTCTATCAAATCAAACTGCTTCTGTTTTTGAAATAATCTTAGTTTCTTTAAAAATGTAACTTGTAATGTACTTTGGACATACTATATATGTAACTATAATTTTGAACTTATTTTTTTTATATCATCATGTAAAGTATCTTTAATTTTAATAATGCTTTAAATAATGCAAAAATTAATAAATTTAATAATGGATAATGAAATGTTAACAGGAAAATGTAACCTTCTAGGTAAATACAGTAGAGCGTCGATTTTCCGAATCAATTGGGGACTGGGGTTGTTCGTATAATTGATATTTCGGATAACCGATTTATGTACGAAAAAATAGTTTAACGTATCCGATGTTGAAATTTTTCTCCGTTGCGTGTCGCTTCGCGTTGAATTTTCGTCGATGTTAAGCCTAACGAAGAATATTGTATCGTAAAAATTTTTTTTTCTTTTGTACAAACAAAATAAATATATTGAAAAATATATAAACAATAAAAAATTATACTTCAGATGTTAATTTAGTATCAAAAACGTAAAATATTTGAGTAGCCCAAGACATAGACAAAGATTAAAGCACCACAGCACTGGCGAAAATTTAAATTTGCCGACTGGAATTCTTTCGGATGATTGACTTTCGAAAAATCGACGCTCTACTATATATATCATTTTTAATATGTTTTCTAATAATATATAAAAACATTGTGGTAGAATTGTGATTTTAGTGATCTTATTGTAATTTCTTAACCTAAAAATGGATGTTTTGATTTTATATACAACAAATCATTGTGTATTCATCATTCAATATTAAACATGTTTTCATTGATTTAAAAATTAAAATTTACTAATGAAAAAGTTTGCTTCATAGTTATATAAATACTAAATTTTATTTTTAAATTTAATTGAAGTAATGACATTTGATTTAAGAAACTTATTTTCCATAATTTCGTCTATTAATATAAATATAAACTATTTTATATATCAGAATCATTAAGTAAATAAAATTGAAAACTCAGTCAATATAGATTTGTTGAATATCCATTTAAAACCAATTCTCTAACAGATATAAGTACTATGGTTTGTTTTCTAATAATATTTTGTATAACAAAATTCATAATTTATTTTTTAATGTTCTTTTTTAATTTTAATAAAATTTTAATTTACATATGTAGTAGATATAATATCATTTTACTATATATAATTCAAAGTATAAAACACTTCAAATATCTTTGTTTTTCATTGAATTATTACGGAATTAAGTTGAAATTATACATTATTTCATGTAATACAATTTAATTCATATTATTTATGTAATATTTTTTAAAAAACAATAAAATTGATATATATTTTGTTTTCACATTTTTAGGCTATGCTAATGATAAATATGATCACAGAATTCGTTCTGGAGCTCGAGGAAAAATACAAAAACGTTCTGCACGAATTCAAGCACCTATTTATGTTTATCGTTCACGGAAAAGTTGTTTGACTCCCAGAGCATTTTATGCAAAATATCCACCATCAGAAATACTTGCTGTGTCAAAGTTAATTTATGAAGCTTCGATAAATGATCTTGGAATGGAAAAATTGTCACGTTCACTTGATGCATCTGCTCGAATGGGCTAAAATTAATCAATCATAAAATCTGTTTTTAATGCAAAAAATAATCAACACCATCTATATAAATACAAATTTTATTTTATAGTACTTTTGTAGTTAAGATTTAGATCATATAAGTTAGGACAGATTGATACATAGACAATAAATGATCTAATGAAATATAAAAAAAAAAGTGTGTTACAAACTGTATGTATATTTATATAATTCTAATAAGTACTTTAAAAAGGTAAAAATCAGAATAAAAATTTTTAATCATACTATCTATTCTCATTAAATGTTTAGAATAAAATTAGGATTTAATTTTCTAAGAGAGAAACATATACAAACATTTAATTTCAAATTTCTGGAGCAATGTAAATACTGCGAGTTATTTCTGTTGAGCTCTCAATTTATTTTTAAATATTGAGTATAGAAGACTAGATCTAGATGAAATTTTTTAAAAATGGACTGGAAAAAGGAAGTTTTTCTTAACTCTTGCATAATTTTTCTGTCAAAAATATCATAGTAAATCTGAGTATGTTAATCATATTCATATATGAATATATATGTATTTTATAATTGAAATGTCGACTATTCTAAATATATTTTCACATTTGATGTTGCAAAAATTCACATCTATTAGATATTAAGATATGTGATTTTTATTTTTATTCTGTCTGTCATTAAAATTTTAATTGTTTACAATTTTTAAAAATTTTAAAGTTTTATATTATCTGTACTCCAGATTGATTTTTCCTTTTGTCAATATTCTATTCAAATAATAAAAAATCTTCGTGGAGTTATAAAATAAGATCATATTTTGAAAATATTTTACTATTACATTAAAATATATTTAAATTATTTAGACATTTAAGTTATTTTTAAATGTTTAAAAGCAGATAAAATATAAATATATATGTATATAAAATTAAAGTAATAATTCGTCTACATTAATAAATGCACAATGTCCATAACCCAATGAATACATGAGTCGAATTAGTTGTCTTGTATGTATAATGATTACTTCTAAAACTGATCTTCTTGGAAATTGTAGATTTTCTGAAAAAGCAATATGATAAATAAATCATGTATGCATTTTTAACTCAAGATAATTCAAGTTTATTAAATATTTTGAAAAGATTAGATTACTATTATTAAAACAATTGCTATTATTATTAGTTTATAAAATCACATTATTAAAAATATTTTATTTAATTGAAAAGAATTTATATACAAAACGTTATTCCAAATAATGGATTTATTTATTGTAATAAAATAATTTGCTTAAATAAAGTTAGCAAAATTTCAAAATATCTTATCTGTGGCACTAAATGTACTGTACAGTACATGCACCATATGTACAGTTGTCAAATAGTAAGAAAAGAATGGCTTGTTCAGTAAAATGTTTTATACAAATTGCAAAGTACTCCACTTGAACTATGTTCTACAACAAGGATCAATACATACATTCAGATGTCGGTCAATGTAGCCTTGTAAACATCATTCTGATCAAAACATGATGGAAATGAATTTACACAAACCATGCACTTGTGCTCATTACTTGGGTGGACATGCAAGTTTTTGCTATTTGGATTTGTACACCTTGCATAGTGTAAAATATGCAAATACAGGGCAATATAAAATGATTGTTTTGAATTCTGAACAGCACTATCACAAGAAAGTGGTTAAGACTGCTGATACATGAACAGATCCTCTAGAAACAACAATGGAATGGCTATGCAGCAATTTCTCAGGAATTGTGTTTAAGGAATGTCCTGAAAGACTCATTTAGTCACTATGAAGAAACCACCCAGATGCAGAGAACTGCCAGAGAATAGCAAAATTTTTGTCATCTTGTCATGAAATGTCCATGTCTAACCTGATATGTCCATGGAGGTAAATTGTAGAGTGAATACAGATCACCCTGTATCTCAAACTGTTAACAACAGGCTACATGGCATGAGTTATGGCTTGTACTGTACAAGAGTAAGATGAAGCTTATGTTAATAATAACTCGATGTAGGATTTGCAGAAACCATCTGTCCTGAAAGAAAATGCAATGGTAAAGGGCTATTTGATCTAACAAGTCATCCTTCCTGGTCTTATAAGGAAGTATCTGATGGAATCACCAGACAGCCAAATGAAGGAAGAAGTTTCTAACTATGATGTAAGTGTAAGAGTGTTTTGATATTCTGGCTTTGTGCATTGACAGTCACATCTTATGGAACCAAATGCCATAAGGTTCCATAATGCCATAAGGTTCTGGGGTAAAAATGCCATATAGCAATTTTACCCCAGAATTTCCTTCTCCTGTGGCCTGCCTATGTCTACAGAGAAATGTAATCTTCCAACAAAATCTTGCCAAGCCACATACTTCACTGCTTGGCTTCACTAAAGTTGGGTCCAAGTCCTGGAATGAGTCCAAATTTGCCCAATCAACTCAGAGCTGTGGCATGTCCAGAAAAAAAGATGTGAAAGTAAAACCCTGAATAAAATATCAGTTGAATACAGTACTTCAGGAAAAGTACTTCATCTTCCACAAGACCTTTTTCATGACTATTCACATCAATGCTTAAACTAGTTGCCAATGTATATATTGCAAAAGAAGGACCCATGAAGTAGTGAATATATGCAAGTATAGGATGTGTAAATTTATTGCCTTTGCATTTTAAGCAGAATGATGTTTAAAAGCATATGTCAAGATGTTTTTTTAAAGTTTATCTACTGATCTTTGTAGAGCATACCTCAAATGGAGTTCTTTGTTCAAATGAAAAGTTTTCTTACAAATTGTAAATGATTCTCCATTTCTTACCTTATGACAAGTGAACATTGAGTGCAAGTACTGTAAATTTACTGTCATGAATAAGATGACAGTTAATTTGTTTAAAATTTCAAAATTTTATTTATTTATTTAAGAACAAACAATACAAAAAAATTTTGAAAACATTAACATTATATTTGTGACAATATGTTCCTTTTCTTTATTGATTCTCTTCATGAAAAGAGAATGGTACAAATCAACATTGAATGTATTGCATTATATGGATCATATACATAAGGGTATGTTGGAAAATAAGATTTCCTTTTTATATAATCCCATTTAATGTAAGTCCATAGTATACTATTATTGGTATCTGTATCCAATACTGTTATCTTCAGTAAATAACAGGATGCTGATGCTTGGATTGTGTCAATTTAGTAATGGCTATTGTTCTGAACAAATTTACAAAAAAGTATGATGTTTGTTTTTATGTGCAAAAGATATCCAATCCATGAAAATCCATTATCAGTTCATAGCAGTTTAAGAACCTCACATAAAAACAATGTAATGTTATGGAAGTGATGCAAATTCAGAAATGGCCAGGTTAGCATAGTGAATAATCAAAATGGGCCAAACGATATTTTTACTTCCTCAAAGACAGTGTTTACATATTGAAGCTTCTTCAAGGCCTATGCTTCCACTCTAATAAAGACACCTTAGAAGAAACCAACTGTTGGCTACATCTGCAGGAGGAATCTTCTATCAAAGTTCTGATTCTTGCTACTGTTAATAATTAAATGCTATATAATATAGCCCAGTCTAATCTGAAAATTGTTTGGCTTTAATATAACTATAACACTTAGATTAAGAAAGTGGAACAAATATAAGCATCTCTATCAGTAAGAAATACTTCGACAGACAAGTCTGTCAAATATATTATGTTACATCTGTATTGTAAATTATTTATATTCAAAGAAATCTTAACTTTTTACTTTCCTATATATAAAAATTATTTCTTAAAGTAATAATACTATACAGTAGACCCCCCTATAAAACGGGTTCCTATAATTACGATTCCTATAAGACAGCGAAAAAATTGCGACGGTATCCGTAAAAAACGGTAAAAAAACCTCCTATAATTACGTAAAACGTCATCGGGCAGCCGAACTACTTTCCGCGTCGTCAAGCGCCATGCTATGGAGAGATTACTATTGTCTGTACAGTATTATATATAAATTAGGTACTGTACATATAATCATATATTAATTATATATAAATTAGGTATTGTATATATAATCATATATTAATTATATATAATTTAGGTACTGTATATATAATTATATATTAACTTAATTTATTGTAACTTTATTATAATTATATATATGCTTTCTGCCGCCTGGCAACACGCTACGGAGATTTTAGGCTAGTAAGTTGAGTTTAT
>NW_019384641.1:552995-574572 GCF_000671375.1 Centruroides sculpturatus
TACTGTAATTTTATACATTTCTTGTGAAAGAAACATTTCTTATTCAACGGCGATTAAAATTATTTATATTAATGATGTCTCCAAAGTTCAGCAAAGTTTTCGCAGAAAAATAACATCAGAAATCGCGGCCACAGTTTGCTGAGCTGTTCCGTGACGAAAATAAGCTTGAGCAACGGCGATGTCGAATGGTGCACACTCGGTAAGTAATCCTACAATTTTTTGTTTATAGCGTAGTTTATACGGATTATTTCCAAAAAATATATATGTATTTTGGAAATGTTGAGTCGGATTAGTCTAGAATCGATTAATTTTATGGAAGAAAACCTTTCAAACAGCCGTAGTCCGTAAACTTGACATGTGTCAGGCTGTGATTGGAAGGACTCGTAAGAAATCAGATTCCTAAAGAATGGAATGTATCTACTGTCTTATAGGGGGGGTCGACTGTAGTGTGTTGCTAACTATTTCAAGTTTATCATATCTATTAACACGTTCACTGTCACCCATTTTAAGGTAAAATTGCATTGAGTATGTGAATTTCTTTTTTCATTAAAATATGTCACTGTTTTACACAAATTAACAATACTTGAAATGAAAATTTTTTAAAAATCTTTATGGAATTATATACAATAACATGAAATTGAATCATTGGCACCACCAATGGACCTAAGTAATTAAAAACTATAGTAATTAAATATCTTGTAAGAAATATACTATATTTTATTGCTCAGTTTCTTGAAGATATTTTTCACATTTACAGATAATAAACATTCAAAAAAAATAATGCATGCTCCATTTACCAAAAAGTACAGAATACAGATGATGCAAAATCATATAAACTGGCAGTGAGCATGTTGAATAATGTATGTAATTATTGTTTTTATTACTATTAACAAAAAAATTATCATTATTAAATGACTTTTGATTAGTTAAAAATTATAAAATTGATTATTTTTGATATTTAAAACTCTGAAAATTTACTTAACCATGAAAATAAATCAGCTATTATAAATACTGTTTTGAATGATTGTCATGAAAAAAAATTCATGTTTTAGACAATCAACATAAACAAAAGGAAACTAAAAAGAAATAATAATAGCAAATTTTTCACTTGAGGTACATATTGTTTTGAAAAAATTTATGAGAATGAAAACAATTGTTCTGGTTTTGAAGAAATTCCCAATTGTTGGAAAATAGAATAATCATTTATATATCGTGAAATAATTAAATCCAGGAAGGATAAACAAACAAACTAACTAATCTAAAACTTCATTTAAATTCTTGCTTTTCAAAAATTTTTCTAATGATTTTATTAAAACACAACTGTCAACTATATAGTAATACCTTGACTTACGCTACCCCAACTTATGTGATTTTCAAATCTCGTCGATTCGTCTTTTGTTTGAGCGCCATGCAACTCTTGATTACTCACGCCCCCCACACTATTGTTCAGCTTACATGTTCAGACATGTTGGGCGGAATTAACACATAGCTACAATTTATTCTGTGTTATTTATTTCTGTGTTTGTTATATCTACGAAGACTTGAGAGACTATGTGGTGATTTCTTGTAACCATAAACGAATCAAAAGATGAGATAAGATTAACAAGAACATTTATTAGCTTACATACATAAGACTTGGATTTTACACAAATTGCGAAATTATACCCCGACTTATGAGAATTCGACTTATGCGGTTATCGCTCGGTCCCACCTATCATGTAAGTTCGGAGTATTACTGAACACACAATTAATAGTAAAAGGGAATAACTTATGGACTGAAACATTATTATATCACCTCATCTCAAACATGTAAATTTTGTGAAATATTTTTTTTATAAAGATATAGCTGTAATAAAAGTATACATTAAATGGCAATTACAGAATTTTTATTTAAGCAAGCTTATTTATATGAGAAAAGAAAATTAAAGTAGTTTATAGCTTATGGTTTATTTAAGGAAAATTATTAGGATTATTATTAGGAAAGTATTAGCAATGGTTAAATTATCTTCTTACCGAAATTACTGGAATAAATCACACACTATCAAGAACCGTTAAAGTCCAGTAACACAAATTTTAACGAAAATGTTCACCTACATCAGGTTTTTAACCATCAAAATTCCAAAACAGAATGTGTAGAAAAAACATATTTGAAAAATTATTTTTAAAATTTGGAACACCACCAAATGTATATAAAACAATCTGAATGGTAGACATTACAAAAATCACAAAAAATATAACTACCCCATATATAATAATTTTTAAGAGGTAAATATGGGCTAAGACAAATTAATATAGGCTAGTGTTGTCCAGTTTTTCATAAGTATACCTCCATGCATAAGATACAGTGTTGCCATCTTTAAAGTTAATGCATTTGCCAGTCAGGCCGGTCTTGTACATTTAAGAAATTTAATTTAAGAAATTTTTAATGCCAGAAACAGAAATGAAAAACAACAGAATACATAATAGATAAATTGTCCTGAAAGAATAGAACATGGTTAGATTGAATTTTTTTTAAATCTGTAAAATAGAAAACTTATTGTTGAATTATACAGAAACTAAAAATGTGATTCCAAGGGATAAGCAACTGAGAATATGCCAGATAAAAATTATAAATATTTATTAAAAGAAACATATCTTACTATATCAATATACAATATAGTATACTAGTGAAAAAAATTATTTAGATTAAAATATACTGTAGTTATATGTATATACTGTCAAATATCAATACACCATCCTCATGAATACTTATGAATGGAATATAAAAGTAAAAATGTAAATTATCATTTGCAGTGAAAAAACTCTTATATTTTTCACTGCAAATGGTATTGTTCTTACCAAATTATTTGAAACCTCCCAAACTCAAATTTAATTTGAATTTGGGAGGTTTCAATTATGTTTAGATTTCCTTATTATATTTAATTCTTATTATTTGAGGTGTTTCACTTTAGCCAATTTATGCCAATTACAGGAAGCAAACTAAAAGGTTGTTAGTGTATTTGTGTATATGTTACTGTGAAAGTCTGAAATTAGAGAATGTCGATATTCTCCAGTGAATGTCGACACATACAAAATATGTCAGTAAAAGACCAAATATTTGGTTATATTATTATACATTCGAACAATCGCCAGTGTATATCAACAAGCACAGATAATCTTTGGTGGATGTCGAAGTGACACCTGAGAAGCTGATGTCGACATAGAGGTGACAATCTGTCACCAAATTCTTTGCTGTTTCCTTCTGCTCAAATTGGTGATACTGTATGAATGCAGTTGACTGTGGCTGTACAGATGCCTGAAATGGTGGTTGTTGTTGGAATTGAAGACTCCGACTTTTATAAATTAGTAAACAAAAATGGTACCTTCAGGCAGCTTTATACCTGTAATCAGTTCATAATTTGTAAAGAAAAGTTACTTTCCATAGATGAGATTTCGTCTCAAGAAATATTGCTGAGAGAAGCAGTTGCAGCTAATTCGAAAAGTGGAGGGCAAGGCTATACATGCTATCATTGCAAACAGAAGTGTTTCACAAATAAATGCAGTTGTAAAAGTAAGGGACTCTTGTGCAATTCAAAGTGCCATAACAGTTTAAGTTGTTGCAATAAATAAGATTGTATAACATTAATCATATAATTTATGTGTAAGTTTACTATTGTGTATTATTTTTCTTTTCTGATTAATTAAGAATGTACTGTTCATTTTAGGTTCAACAGTTTACTTACATGTGCTGTTACTTAAGCTTTCTCCTGTTTTGACATTAAAAAGTTGCATTTTTGTCTTAATTAATTAACGTAATAAAAATATTTTTATTCAACATTCACAGTCAGTGCATGCTGAATGTCGACATTTGCCTGTGTAAGTGAGAAATAATGATATTTAGCAAATATTTCGTACATACACAAAATGACTGTGAATGCTGACATTTGCCAGATATTGGTCATTCACAGTAACATATATATATATACTGTATATACTTTTGATATTCAAAGTATATTGTAAAGGAATTAGACAGATTTTTCTTTGTACAGTATTAATGCAATGAATAAGGTATACTGTATTTGAAAAATGATGCAATTACATAAGGCAAAAATATTTATCACATTTAAAGAATCAGTTTTTAACACTAGTATTAAAAAAGTTATGAAACTTCTATATAATGAACATTAACAATTTCAAAAATTAACAAGTCAAATTTCTGTATTCTAGTTTGTTATATTCGTTGAAAAACATTACCTAGAAGAAAATACAGAAAATATTAACTAGAATACCCTTATAAGCTTACAATGATACAAATCTTGTTTCTGTTAAGTAAATTTATCCATTTTAACATCAAATGAATTACTTGCAAAAAAAAAATAAAAAATGGAAATGTAAATTTATACAAGTCTTATTTCAACTGTTAAGATTTATTTATGTAGGACTTGAGATCTTACAAAGAGAACAAAATTTAATTGTTAAAATAAAAGGAGAAAATATAAATACATAAGCATTCATACTAAACAGTAGAAACTGTCACCATATTTTGATTTCAGAAGTAAATCAGTTCTGTCTACAAAATGATACAGCAAACATTTGTTGTTCTCCAAATTAATTACACTTCCTGCACATTTAGTAAAACCTATAAAATATTCGACATCTATAAAAGATATTGGGAGAACTTTAATACTTAATATATGTAACTAATATTTGTCAATGGAATGATAAATAATCATTTATGTTGAAATCAGAACAGAGGTCTTATACAAATGAAATTTGTTCAAAAATTAAAAATGAATTTTTCAATAAGATGATAAATATATGTAAGATGTCATTAGTCTGTAGATGTTGTATTTAAATAAAATAAAAATTGAATAGAAATATAATTTGTTTTCCACGCATATAATTTTGTTTCTTCTTTAGTCAAATAATTCAATAAATCAAAATAAAGAATTGTGATAATTAATTGAAACAAAGACTATTGAAATGAATTCTCATATCAAAATTCAGCAGACAAAATCTAGTATAAAATTCAAAATCATAATATCAAATGTAAAGATATTCAATATTTGATTGATTTATATCAAAGCAAACAATTTTAGTTATCAGAAGAAAATTATTACATACAAAATAAAATTAAACTATGTTAATTTAAATCATATTTAGATCTTTAAAGTAAGCAACCAAACTATAAATGAACAAAATAATAATAAACTGCATGGAGGGTGCGACTTGACCATGAGTGCTGCTGGTGACTGTCCTTACACCTCAACAAGAACCAAGAAATTAGTGTATTTCTCCAATTTAATTAACCTAAATTAACCAAAAGTGTTTAATACTAACTAGAAATCATCATTTTTGAAAAAATAATAATTGATAAGTAGGCACCATTAAAATGTGGTAGACCACCACTCAATCAAACCAAATCAGAAAGCAAAAAGACGCAACCAGGTACATCTAATTCCAAGCTTATTACAGATTACATCCTACCAATGGATAAAGAATTACAGGAATCATCTATGGCAAACAATAATTTCCACATGGATATATCTACACAATCTACAAAGCTCTCCAGGTGAGTCCACTATAATTAATCTATCCACTTCAAGAAACTTCAATGACACTTTAATAGTAGATTTATGGAATAAAATATCGGAACTGATTAATACTTCTAATAAATTATCTACACAAATGGAATCTATAAAAGAAGATCTGAATTTAATCTATGGTACTATATGGGAAAATAAAATTCAATTTCAAAAAAATGGAAAATCTAATAGACAATCTAAAAATTCAAATTGATAATTTAAAATCAGAAAAAGAACATACAGTATAGAATGGATACTCTAATTAATGACTGCCATTAAATAATATACAACTATCCTATGTCAAAAAGCATCTCCAAATCAGAAATCGTTAAATTCATTAATTCAACATTAAACCTACATAATGTATCTCAAGAGGACATTCTAAATATAATTCAAATCAACTAAATCAATTATAAGACTATCACTCAGTACTAAACAGACTCGTGATCAAATTTATAATGCTTTCATATCAAAGAAACACATAAATTAATGGAAAACTGGGGAAACATACAGATAGCACCAGATCTTACTAAAGAATCACATAAAAGAAGAAAACATTTGCTGCCAACTTATTATGAATTAAGAAAACAAAATCAATCAGTTAAACTATGCAACGATACTTTATTAATAGACCATAATAAATTAACTTTTAGTATTAACATAGGAAAATTGGTTTATGTGGATATCTTTCAGCCTTTTTCTACTTCACCAGAATCATCAAGTTGATACTTATGACAAAATATCACACCAGGAAAAAACTACTAAAAATATACATCCGACTACTGTTTTAAATTGGAATAGTCAAGGCTTAAAGAATAAACTACTATCAATAAATTTCTTTCAACTAAATTATTATCCAGAAATAATTGGTATAACCAAAACTTGGATTACATCAGATTCATTTTATAACTCAATGTTCTTCAATAAATACATAACAATAACAGTTCCAGCAATTAAACCTTCTGGACCCGGTCATCCAAGTGATGGATTATGTATCTTATTAAAAAACAATTTTGCAAAATACAACAAATCAAAAAATCTGACAACTTTATTCTACTTTTACTTTCAATGAATAAACCAATATTTGAAAACAAAGACTATCAACAAATAATAGTAATGATTACCTATATTCCTCCCAATTGCCTGACAAAACTTAACAAAATATTTAAAACACTGGAACTTTGGCAGCATTCTACTCCATATATTCTTTTACTGGGAGATTTCAATGCATGAATTGCTGAGATGACAGATTCATATTATAATGGTCCTAATCATCAAATACAAAATATCAGACAATCCAAAGATAATACTACTAATAAACTAGGAATAAACTTAATAAAATTAACAAAAGATTACAAATTATATATTTTAAATGGATGCATTAAAATGGATTACCCAGCAGAATTTACATGTGTTGAGAGCATAATGGCAGTTCTACTATAGACTTAACAATATGTTCCAAGTACATGCTGGATTGTTGTTTGGAGTTTGCTATGATTTCTCATGATGCATCGGATCATTTTCCAATGATATCAAATTCCTACTATCTTCACAATATTCTTTAAACAATGAATGTAATAACTTACTAGAATTTATTACAAAATGTTAAATTATGCTAGTGAGATCGAGGACAGATTCAGCAATATCCCAGAAATAACTAATCTAAACTCTGATATAATATATAAACAAATAACCCAAATAATGAATGATTATATACAAATCAAAAATGATAAGACTAATTCAAAATAAATTTTAAAAACCATGGTTTGACAAAGATTGCTACAAGATGAAAAAGATGAAGCAAACAAAATTAAAAATATTTCGTGAAGATTCAAATAAGTTAAATCTTAATAACTATAGGAAACGCGAGATAACTTATAATAACTTAATTAAAGCAAAAAAGAAAAAAAATATCTTACAAAACTTGAAACAACACTATTAAAAACTAGTAATGATAGTAAAACATTTTGGTCAATAATACAAAAATTTCGATTTAAAATTAACTTATGTGATGATAACAAGTTATGAAACATGGAAAAAATTTTACTAACGTTTTCCAGTTACTCAAGTTATACCTACATTAACGCTTAATTATGACTTCAATAATGAATGTCTTAGCTCAAACTTTACAATCAAAGAACTCAAAGATACTATAAATAAAACTCGCAACAACACATCACCAGGAAGTGATCTTATCCCATCCAGAGTCTTAAAAATATGTGAAATAGCAGGGGGCCACAGGGATGATCCCTAATGACCACTTAATCTGCATGGGTTGGTAAAACCTGCTCTCGGATTGTCGGATGGCTTAGGAGGGCAAATCGAGTGGGAGGGGTAGTGAGGTCATGACGAGGTGTCCGAATAACTACACAGATTAAACAATAACAACACATTTAATAAACAACTAAGAGATTATACATATCAAAAGGAAAAAGCATAAATGACACACTTATAAATAATAAAAGGTTTCTATTCTATATCTACGTTCTATCCTAAACTAAAGAATGAGAGAGACCTCTCTAAGAAGGACGTGTTGGAGAGAGAGACAAATTTCGGTCAAGGGTTTACCTCTTAGGATTCGATCTCGTCGTATAGGGCATTGGTAGGACACACTGGGACCGGAGGTTCCTAATCGTAGTTTCCGTGGATGGCGATATGGAGCAATGGACAGTATGGCAGTGTGGAGCTGGTGTCCCTTGCTGTCCGCTCAGCTATGTCTGATGTGGGCGTATGCTCTGTTGATCTCCGACTGTAGAGGTCTGCATGGAGATGTCCACTGAGGGTGTTGAATTGGTGGGGTCCACTTCAGCTGTCCGCCCGGAGGTGCAAGTTTGACCCCTTTTTATACTTATCTTGGAGGGGGAATCATGGAGGAAGAAAATCTGATGCAATCGCCAGCTCGACTTGCTTATAGCTGTGTTTATGTTATCGTCATCCTTTCCTTCCAATAATTGACATCTTCCCATCATAAATTTGTCAAACTCCGATTTATTGATATGAGGTGACTCATGTCAGACTACATCTCACCCCCTTAGAAAAAATCATTGCCTTATTTGGTCATTAGATAGACTTTCTCATCGGTTCACTCAGACTTACAGGGGATTATGGGGTTATGTTTTATCCTCGGTGACCTTTTGGTTACTCTCTATACAGTAACAGGTGGTTGTCACCATTAATTGGCTACTTATCTGCACCTTATATTTACATTAGACTTAAACGATCCCCTGGTGTGAGGGGAGTCCTTCTTCAGAAGATTAAAGTCACCTTCAAGGTGACGCAGTACACTGAGGGATCAAAAGGTCTCCTCTTTACTTCATGAGAGGGGAAAAGAAAAAGGAAATAATGATAAAAATAAACTATACCAATGTGTGAAAATTTACACTTGCGTCCGAATTCTCACAAATATTATCATCTCAAGCAAGAGTGAAATTGTTACACCTTTTCAATTCCATGTATAAAACAATCAATTACCCAGATTCCTGGAATTCAGTAATCCTTACAATGATAAATAAAAAAGGTGATAAACTTTCTCCAAATAACTACAGACCGATAGCATTATTATCAACCTTAAGGAAATGTTTTACCTCATTACTAGATACAAGATTTCAATACTGGACCAAATTAATGGATCTAAGTGAAATTTCAATATGCCTTCTTCAAAAATAAAGGAACAGAATCCGCTTTATTTTTTTATTATCATACATAATACAACTTTATCTGAGTAAAAAACATCGGAAAGTATATGTTGCATTCATAGGTATTCAAAAAGCATTCGACTCTGTCTTTGTTCTGCTACTGGTATATAAATTAAAAATGACAGGAGCTGGTAATCAATTTGCAACTACAGTATCTAAATTATTCTCAATTTATAATGCAAAAATTAAACAGGGCAAATCCACTTCATCATCACTAACATTAACATGTGGAATACTTCAAGGTGATCCTCTTTCACCATACCTATTCAATTTTTATTTATATGAAATCGACCAAATCTTCCAAGATTGCTCTGATGGAATAGAACTAAATAATAGGACCTTTCACTATGTGTTATTTGCAGATGATCTACCAATCTTTGCTCTGACAAAAGTAACATTACAAAGGAAAATTAATCACTTAAGCTCTTACCTCAGTTCAATTCATTTAACAATAAACCCTACTGAAACTAAAGTACTTATATTCTGCAATAATAGTAAAATCTCCAAAAAAGAATCAATGATATATCTGGACAAGCAGTTGCTACAGGTGTAAATGAAATCAATTTCTGGGTGTTGTTTTTGATTGTAATCATACGTTTAAAGCACATATTTCATACTTAAACAACAAAGTAAAACTTGCTATAGATAATTTATTAAACTTATTTTCTAATTTAAAAATCTCCAACTTATCTATTCATATGAAATTATATAACTCAATTATTAATCCAATCATATATTACACATCCCCACCCAATCTGGGGTCTCGATTATGTATATAAATTAGAAACTTTCCACATTTACTTTCTCCGCAAATTACTCCAACTGGAAAGGACTGTCCCAGGTTATGCAATTTGCCATGAAACCAACTGTATATGCTCTTATCTCTTGTTTTTAAAACAAATCATTAAAATTCACTATCATTTAAAATTCAAATGTGACAGTAATATTATCTTTCTACATCAGGAATTAATCAAATGTAGTAAAAAATCAACCACAATACACCTCTGGCAATCTAAACTAAATAATATACTAAATTCTTTTGGAATATCAGACTTATTATTCAAAGATAATATTCAAGATTGGAAGTTTGGATATACTATGTTAATGGAATCAGCTATCGCTCATTCTATAAATATGGATCAAAATAGTTTAAATCAAAATACTTATCATCCTTGGTACTTAAAAATATTACAAATTCCTTCTTCACAACCTTACATGATAAAACCAATTAACTTCAATGTGAAAAGGTTAATTTCACAATTATGTTTAAATAAATACTCGATATATTAATAATATTTATATTGACTTGTCAAACAATCATTGCCCATGGTGCAAAACCAATGACTTTTCAATTGACCACTTATTTAAAAAATGTCAAAGACTTTCGAATGTACGTGATTCTTTCAACATCTCTCGAATAATCCAAAACGAATCATCTCAAGATTATACAAATACTATAAATAAACTGAATAAAAAATCTCTCTACATTCTGTATAACTTTTTCATTAAAATTACAAAAATGTTGTAAATCTATGCCAGTATACTAAATATTACCAATTTCGTATAACTTGATTATTATTGTATAATAATATATTACTGCAGTTATCAAATTGTTCAATACTAATATTCTATTTATTGTGTAAATAATATAAAAATTTATAATACCACTTTGTATAACCCCCTGCAACAGGGACAATTCCTGTTTTGCTAATAAAGATGATTACTATTATAATAAACTGCATGAGGTCATTAATTATAATTCAACTTTTTCTGGCTTAAAACAATGAAATAATTATAACAAAGTATACGTTTCTTCTAAAAGACAATTTGCAAAATTTTTCTAGTGGAAACTGAAAAAATTACTACCAGCATATTTTAAAATTTAACTAAATAAAAATTGTTGATAGTAACTTGCTCCAGTTATCAAAAGTTGGAACAACTTAGTAAGATAACAAAAATATATCAAAGGTAATTATATAAGTTGCACATTGTTAATATTTTTATAAATATTTCAAGAAAATAATACATCAAGAAAATATAAATTCTTTTGATAGATACTGTATGTACAAAAAGCAATAATTATGTTAATAATGATAATTAAAACATTATTTACCTAATATTGCACTATTTACTTTATCACAGACAATCTCTCTTTCAGACTGATGAAGAAGATATCCTAATGGACTATTTACTGGATCAGCATATGCAACCAAACTAAATACATCCTAAAAATATATAATCACATTGTAATTTTGTACTAAAAATTAATTTGTATATTTCTCAATGTTAATGAGCAATTATTTATTAATTTTAAAAACAAAACAGACCTGTAACATATCATTGTTTATTTCATTATACCCTGGAATTGATTTCATCCAATTATTCATAGTATTAAGTTTTCTTCCCAACTGTAGCATCTTTTCTGTATTTACTTGACTGCCTTTATACTCTAAAATTATATAATAAAATACGTATGAAAAGTAATGAGTATATAAAGATATTTCTTAAAAAAACAAAATAATACCTGAATTTGTTATTTCTGTCATGTTTTTATATGACTCATGTCTTGGAATATTAGAAATTGTATTAAATATAGATGTAGGTAAAATCACAGGCAAATTATTTGAACTATTTAAGTAATTACTGGAAAACCAGGATGAATTGGTTGATTCTAAATTTGTTCGATAATTTAAACTATTATTAGTATTTAATGAATTTTTTATATCATTTTCTACTTTTGGCAGTTTTTTATTGGAATTTGTGAAGAATTTTGATTCTGTACAATTGGTTCTCTTAATGTTATTAACAGAACAACTATTTTGTTGAACAATTGGTAATTTTCTATTCGTATTGCTTGTATTTTTCAATACTTCAATGAAATGTTGACACTCAAGCATAAACTGAAGATTTATGTCTTTCTCAAACAGAACTGGATACAATTCTTTGGTCATTTCTATAGCATTTCCTACATGACCATTTAGTAACAATTCTTGTAGTTCTGAAATGAAATTTATAAAGACTATTTCATATGTCATTTCTTGACATGTATAAATTTACATTAGTTATTAAAACAAATATTTACTTTTACGTTTCTTTATTGATGAGAGATCTTCATCTATCTTTTGTTGTGTACTCTTGGCAAAGACTTGTGCTGTGTTACAGTAACCATGGTGTACAAGATACGATTGTACAATGCTAACAGAGAAAAAAATATTTCAAAATTTCAGTATTAATAAAATACTGAAAAAACAGGATATTTTATTATTATTGAAATTTGAGGTTAGCATACCTCTGAAGCAATATATGCCATACTTCTTTATTTTCACTTACTGGAAAGTTTTCCACTGTTCCTTTGAACTTTTTCTTCATTCCCTGTATCAAACAAATGTAACAATATATAGTCTAGAACTAATAATATAAAGTAAAATAAGATTATTCAATGTCAAAAGGACATGACAAAAAATTCTGTACTTCACTCTTTCCTTAAACAAATATAGCATTGAAAGTTTTAGGTTATAGGTAGCAAGACAATCAATTAAACAATAAAAATCTATCAGTCATTCCGCGTTTAAATTGGAAAAAATTAGTTAATTTCACACAATAACTAACTAATCAGATACTAATTCAAAACTTAAGTTTTGATATTCAGCATAATATTTTTTATTTAGCCACTTTCATATTTTAAAGCAGACTTATTATGCATCTATAATTTAAAAACTAGCATATTTAAAATATTTCTTTTCTTCAACTACTTCATGTTTCAATGCAAATGTTTAAATATTATTTGATTTGTTGAAAAATTGTAAAACAATTCAAATTTTAGTTAAACAAGTTAAATTTTAACCTAAAGAGCAATGGCATTTATAATCGTTTTATATAAATTATAAACTAAAGTTGTCCTGGATCAGGACAAATTTATTTTATTATTCAATTAAGGATTTGGCTTCCTGAAGTAATCATTTTAATATTAGTAATTTCTTTTCTTCTCTCCCCCATTTAATCTTCTAAGTGTGCAAAAAGAAGTTAACAAATGTTAATAAAAAAGAAACAAAATAAATGTTAAATGAATGATTTAGTAATCAAAAAAGAAAGAACATTTGAATATTTTTTAATTTTAGATTTAATAAAAAAAGACCAAAGTGTATATTCGAACATTGGTAGACATCATTTATTCACTAAAGGAATAATGAAGCAGGTGATTCTGTTAATAAACTATTCCATTATCACATGAATATATGATGAGTTTCTATTTAGTTCATTTGAATTACATATAATAAAGTAAAACTAGTATATTTATAAAATGTAATAAAAATTTAAAAATATAACTATAAACATTTATTTTCAATTTTTAAAATAAATAAAAATGGTAAAAAAAAAGCTATACTTTTTTTTCTGTATTCTCATATTAAGAAATTAAGAAAATAAAAATTTATAAACTGATTTTATATTATGTTAAAAATTCTAGCTTATAAACTAAAAAAACAAGGAATTATTAATGCATTTATATTTACTTGAAATGATTTAACACAATTTGTAATTAAGAGCTTATTAAATTAAAACAAATTATGCAATGTTTTGGTTAATTTTTTAATTTGACTAATTTAAAACAAATTTAAATATTTAGTGTCATTATTCCATATTTTCTTTTATTTGAATTTTAGAAAATTATGAAACAAACAAAATATTCTCATTTAACAAATTATTTCTATGTATGATGTAAATTATTGAAAGTTTTCTAATATGCGATTAGAGAAGCCTCAAAATATTTTACACAATTTATACAATAATGTAAAAAACTGTATAAGACCCCCCATTAGTTAGGTACTCTGAAACACACAAAATATTAAATTACAGCAAAAGTGACATGTCTAATAACACAGCCATTGCAAATGAAAGTGGTTTAAGTCCATTTATTTTTAAATCAAAATATTTAAAGGTTTGCATTTGTATTGATTCAAAAAAATATTGGTAACTGATAATTATGTATTAACAAAATATGTATTAATTATGTATTTTACAAAATTGCCATGATTTTTCATGGCAATTTTGAATATCTTGACTGCAAATTGTTAAAAAATAAAAATATCACAGAATTGTAACTAATGTTATCATTAACTCAATTTTTTTTAAATGGATTTAAATCACTTTCATGGCTCAATTATAATATGGAATAATTCCTAATTATCAAGTTATACAAGTTTTTACATTTGTCTGTGCCCTTAATTTATACATTAATTTTAATATTGAATCATCTTGACTTTTCTAGTATTATTATTTCAGAATCACCTTCATAAAAAGATTTAAAAACTATGATAAATTACCTGAATCATATCGGTAATATCATATAAAAATTGATGTTGTCCAAAATTTGTATCTATAATCTGACCTGGTGTTTGTAAACCAATTGTTGGATATAAATTGCCCTGAAATTTACAATAAAACAATTTTTTAAATAACTTCATTAATTTCAGATTATAAAAAAAAAGATCCTTTTTACTTGAATATCCTTAAAAGCTAATCCTAAATTATGACCATTTTTTGTAAAGAAGCAAGTGTTATCTAAAAAATTAACACCACAGCCAATAACATCTCCAGTTGTAAATGTAGGGCCATATGGTTGTCCTGCTCCACTTGAACAAAATATACATCCATCATCACCATGATAACTGTAAGTTAACTTATCCCAACCTATATTAATTTTAAGAAATATATAATTATATGTTTACAAAAAGTTGAAACTAATATTCTGTGATAGAAAATATTGATTTACATCAACATATCAAAATCATATCACTCAAATTTATTAATAAATATAGATTTATAGTATACTTTTTCTTATTATTTAATTACAGTACATGAAGAAATGTTTGTTTCAATAGAATCTAAGAATATTTTTCAACAAACAAAAAAGAGTAATTTAGATGACAAATGATTACCATCAAAAAAATGCTTTTCAATTTATATCAACATCAAAAAAAAATTTTTCTTACAATATTGCTTCTTTCTATACTTCCTTTTTAAGTTTCTTGTCTAAGTTTCACAAAATGTTAAACATTAAACTTAAAAATTCTGATTTTAATAATATTTATAAATGTAAATTTTTATGATATATTAGAGAAGTTTGGTTTATATCATATTAAAATGTATTCACTTTCTTCTTTAAATAAATAGAAGCATTTTTTAGTTTTGTTTTGCATATATTAACATTCAGGAATAATTATTTATTCAGCAGCTATCTTTGTATTAATTCAAAAATATATTCATTTTATGATCAATAACAAATCTGACAATATTAACATTATGGACAAAAATAGTCAGATACAATGACCTTCATTTTGAATCATTTTTAATCAGTTTAATAGTTGTATTCACATTACATATATAAGTTATCTTATATCCAGTGTGTTTCTAATTCTTCCATGATTTGTTTTGATCTTTTGTACATTATATTAAAATGAAAGAATGTTCTAATAATTTAGCCAATATAAAAATGTAGAGAAAAATTGTTCAATTTCAGATTTTGTATTGTATCTGTTGAATTCTTCCAAATATTTACTTTTAAATCATATTCTAGTGATATCAACTGACTTTTCCTTTACATTGCAATATTTCTTCTTATATATGCTTCTTTTTTGTTGTCAACCGAAAACTTGACAATAAAAGGCAAGTTGGTGAACATAGATATAAAGCTAGTTGCAAAATGCATTAAAAATCCTTGCCAAATTGAATTGTTTCCAATCCAGAAATGCTAAAAAAAAAATCACAGTCACTAAAATAACAGATTAAAATTATTAAAATATTGAACAATTTTACTCATTAAAACTTCAAATTATACTATTATAAATAAAAGTAAATGAAATGTCTGTTAAAAGTAACGCTATAAATTACTTTTATGTTTAGTAAAACAAACTGATAAATTATGAAAGAACTATATAGGGAATCCATAATTTATTGACTGGATTAAGATGTTTAATGAAAGAATTAAACAGAATAAATATTGCAAAACAGTTTTTTGTATTAATACATCAACTCAAAGCTTCATTCTACAATGTTTGAATAAAATTTCTCTCTGTAAAAGAAAAAGTTATTACTTAGATATGCTAAAAAAATTGTTTGGTATTCCTCATTTGGAAAAATGCAACCTGGTGTTTTTTCCAGCAGGATGAAGCACCACAACACTGGTTATTATACATGCTCAAATTCTTAAATAAGTTTCCTGGAAAATAGCTAGGGTATTCCATTGTCTTCTCATTTCCTAATTCCATATCTCTGAATTTTTTTTTGTAAATTACTTAAAAAAAAACAGATTGCAATGTCATTAATTTTCTTTGCTTCGAGTTAAAACACTAAATCAAAAGAATGGGTTCAGTCTCCTAAAACAGGATACAAAACTTTTGGCAAGATATTGTACATGCTACTAAAGGCACCCATGTCATAGTTTACAAAATGTTTTGGATGTCTGTTCTTTGTGACAAAAATTTGATTTATTATAGCTGTGCAATAACCAATATCCCATAACGGTTGTACATTTTACTAAATATGTTTAGCCAGTCAACAAATTGTAAACTTCTATATATTTCACAAAATGATTACTCATATACATATGCATTTTTATACAGCTGGTGTCCCTTGCTGTCCGCTCAGCTATGTCTGATGTGGGCGTATGATCTGTTGATCTCCGACTGTAGAGGTCTGCATGGAGATGTCCACTGAGGGTGTTGAATTGGTGGGGTCCACTTCAGCTGTCCGCCCGGAGGTGCAAGTTTGACCCCTTTTTATACTTATCTTGGAGGGGGAATCATGGAGGAAGAAAATCTGATGCAATCGCCAGCTCGACTTGCTTATAGCTGTGTTTATGTTATCGTCATCCTTTCCTTCCAATAATTGACATCTTCCCATCATAAATTTGTCAAACTCCGATTTATTGATATGAGGTGACTCATGTCAGACTACATCTCACCCCCTTAGAAAAAATCATTGCCTTATTTGGTCATTAGATAGACTTTCTCATCGGTTCACTCAGACTTACAGGGGATTATGGGGTTNATTTTAAAAAATACAATGAAAGAGGATGATAAACTGAACATTTTATGACTTTTTGTTTTTAGTAGTATTAATTAAAAATAACTTTCCAATTTAATAATGCAGCAAAAATATGTTAACATATTTAATATTTAAATTCAGATAAAATGTATTAAGGTAAATGACTACAATGAAGATTTATAATTTCAAAGTCATTTTCATTTGAAGAAATTAATAAAATCTTAACTGTTGTAATTACATAAAAACTGCAATTGGTGTTATAACAAATTTTAGTGAATATTTGATACAGTAATAGTTGAATATTAGCATGAGATCAATAAACAATTTCAGATGTTTATACAGTAGAGTCCCAAAAACTCGGCACTCGATAACCTGGCAGTCTGGATAACTCGGCCATATCCTGGCAGGGCAAAAAAACCCCTAGTTAGTTTTCATTATAGATAGCTTTATGCCTCTTAAAGTATTTTTCTGAGGTCTGTCTTATCAGGTAAATTACTGTACACTGTGTATTCATTAATTTTCATTTTCATGTAGTAAAAGCTCTATGTTTTCATTAAGTATGTACTTTTCTTTTGTTTAAGGGTATTTGGGCACTTTATTCTCTGTTGTATTTTCAAGCAAACAATACATACAAGTACAGTACAGTATTTTCTGAGGAAACACTCTTACTTATTCTTTTTTAACCCCATTCCCAATAACCCGGCATTTTCACAAACTTAGCCACTCTTCAGTCCACATTAGACAGAGTTTTCGGGACTCTACTGTATTAATAAAACTACACTAGATTATAGAGCTTGAAATAAACACTTCTCTGATAAACAGGAAAAAATCTTTTCTATTCATAATGATATATTATCTGATATTTAGTTTTCAGTAATTTTAGAGTTTAATTGCACCCCTTTTTTCAAACTGTACAAAGAGTCAACAGACTGATACAATTAAGAAGCAGCTACATGATAAACATTCTGGCATGGATTCAAAGGTAGTGCCGAAATTTAGCAAGACCATTGAGTCTCTCCAAGTTGTGAAGACCCTCCTGATGAGTTTCAGCATAAATGAACAGGCTGTACTGTACACGATATATTGCAAATATCAAGCATTTTCTGCCTATTGAATACAACAAAGCAGCATCAAAACAAACCAAGATGGATGAATTTTTTAACAAATTGAAGACAAATGAAGTGCTAATGAGCACATATAATTTGCTTCTTTCTGTGCTCACAGTATACTGTTTCCATTAGCTTTGTCGTATACACATACAGCATAATACATGATCTTGTAACATATATGTTTCTATAGAATGGAGAATAGATATCTTAAGAGACTGAATAATTTCAAGTACAGGTAATTCTTATATGTAAGGGATTAAACAATGGATATTTCCCTGGTGGGTGGAAAATCCATTGTTTACAATATAACAAATTCTCAGAACACTGCTCAGATCATTGAAAATCATCCAATCTGTTAAAACAAGATTCTACTGTATTATTCACAATTTACCTATAAATTGAAATGTACGATTTTAGATTTCCATAAGTATTTTTAGTCATGTGAGTACAAGTATTTAAATCAGGTGGCAGAAAAATAATATATATATATAATTAATATAATTGTTTATTTAAGATTATTTCTAAGTCATTAATTAAAATTTCCATAAGATTCTATTTTAGGAGTGGCTTAGAATAATGATTCCTTATATTTAAAATATACATATAATTTGTATATTTGTGTATAGCCATTCAATAATTATTCTTCAAATGCAAATAAAAAGGAAGTATACTATTTTTATATATATTTGACATTTTATTCAAATGCAAAGTATATATTTGAATAATTTTGAAATTGCTATGCAGCTTTAAATGTATTTCATTTTGAGTAAATTTATGACGACACTGGATTTGTGAATATAAAAAAGACTGCATTCATAAGTAATATATATAGCAATTTTTTCAAATCATCCTTGTTTTTAAATCTCTCTAACATTAGAAATTGAATATAAATATTATGAAACATGAAATCCTAATTACACAATTATAGTTTAAAATTACTGTATAGTTTTAAAAAATTTCTTTGTATCATTTATACAAGGTCTGGTCAAAAAGTATCGGACCTTTGGTCGACAAAAATAAATCTATTGACTTTGAGGTACAAAACCCTAATCCCCTTCAAAGTAGTCTCCTTGGTAATGTATACACTTCTCCCAGCGTTCCTGCCATTGCTGGAAACACTGCTGGAACGCATTTTTTGGAATGGTTATCAGCCGGTCTGTCGCATTTCGCATGATGCCTTCTCTCAACTAAATTTGAGTTTCTTTTAGCGGCATTTTCAGCTTGAGAAATAGCCAAAGGTTACACGGAGCCATGTGGAGAGAGTACGGAGTGT
Organism: Centruroides sculpturatus; assembly: GCF_000671375.1. Lineage (NCBI taxonomy): Eukaryota > Metazoa > Arthropoda > Arachnida > Scorpiones > Buthidae > Centruroides > Centruroides sculpturatus. The sequence goes on from NW_019384641.1 coordinate 572,680, forward strand.
GACGAACCACAGGAGTATTGTGTTTGGCGACGAAAGCCCGAATCAGATGCGCAGAATGTGCGGATGCGTTACCACGATGGAGCTGCCAAGTTTTGATCGACCACAGATCCGGTCATTTGCGTCGCACTGTATCGGAAAGACGACAAAGGACCTCCTGGTAGTACTCATTTGCGATGGTTTGGCCTTATGGTGCGTACTCACGACACACGACCCCACGAGAGTCGAAAAAACTGTCAACATGACCTTTGACATTGCTACGGACCTGCCGCGCTTTTTTTGGCCTCGAGGATCGTCCCCGAAAGCCTGCTGAATCTTGAAAATGGTTTACACTCGGGTATCGCCAAGGTTTTTGGCAAAATTTGATTTAATATCGCTGCTCACGTTGTTCAGTCATTTTCCAGCTTAGTGGAATCCGACGAGAGCTCACTACATGACCTCACTCATAGGCCGATTGCCAACGACTGACGCTTCCTGCAGGTGGGAAAAAATTCAGGGCTGTGCATGACTGTCCCCTCCACAACTCCACCGAAGGAGGCCTCTCGCGTATCATTGGTTTACGCAGAAAAAAAAAAGGTCCAATACTTTTTGAACAGACCTTGTATATACATATTTTAGTTATGCAAATTAGAATTAATTTTTTTTTACATAATTTTCAACAAAATAAATTTATCAGGACTAAAATACATGTGTGTAATAAATGAGCATGTGAGTATATGAATATGAATGGACGAGAGTGTAGCTTGAGTGTAGTTAAAATTAAAAATTTTTTTTTAATTTGAAATACAATTCTTGCAATTACATGGCAAATAGTTTATGAAAATTATTTTTGTATGGTCTGAATTTACACAGATATATTTCAATGTTAAATAGGTATCTTTCCTTGCCTGTTTCTTATATAATGACTTTTTTAGTATGTACAGGAAATCCTTGTTAATTTGAACTCAGCTTGAAATTCCATTAGTTTGTAACTGTACTTTTGTTTAGGTCAATGAGAGAGATTTACATGTTAAGCAATTTGGTTAGTTTGAAATATGGCTACTTCAAAATTTGAAGTGAAAATTCTATAATATAAGTACATTAACTCATTCATTTAGATTGAAGTGTTTTTATACTATAAGAACAATAGACCAAGGACAACTCTAATCTGATCAATATGACTTTGCTTTTACAGTAACACATTTTTGAGTGTCATTTTACCCATGGACCACCTCTTTCTCTTATCTCATAAAATATAGCTGGATTTCAGGACTACAAGTAGCAGATTGAGATATTTATAGGACTCTAGACTACTAGATTTGAGTGACTTACTACTTTTTGGATCACTTTAAAAATAATTTGGGCTACATTTCTGGGAATTCTGCTTTACTTTTTATAAAACCTATCTTTGAAGTTCTCATTAAACACGTGCTGTTTACCTGCAGTTTATTTATATTATTATTATTAATTAATGAAAATAGCACTCTGTATAAATAGCTGTATTCCATTTGCTTAATAAATTACATCAGTTACATGGCACTTGGCATACTGTACAGAAATATGTAAAAATCGAATAATTCAAAGTCACAATTATCTTGTCCATTGAATTTTGAACTAATGAGGATTTCCTGTACTTAGAAAAAAAGAGAGCGTGATCTCATCTAACTACTAAAAATTTATTATAAGAAATCTGTAATGTTTTACAGTGTTTATAAGCAAGCATTAACCTAACATATTAAAAGTAACATATGAATCTTATATTAAAGATTCTTATATATGTTAGGTTCATATGAATCTTATATTAATTAAAGATACTTTTAATATGCTAGGTTAATGCTTGCTTATTACAAAATATATATACAGTATATATATTATATTACAATATATATTTAATATATAAATAAATAATTTTATTTA
>NW_019384641.1:574612-577976 GCF_000671375.1 Centruroides sculpturatus
TGAACCATATATATATATAGTAATTTATTTTTATATCTATTTATTGTATCTGAATATAAGATCTTTGACATTAATAAGATTGGTGTAAGATTTTTATATGCATTGTTATGGAGTAAAAATAGTTTAATTGGTTTATAAAGCAATCTATTCTAGAAATGTAATTCCATATTAATATTTAATGATATCAGTAATTATATTTAGATTAAAAAAATGGAAAGAAAAGAATGTATGAAAGATGTATTTATCTCTACTTTGCTATATCATACTTCTGCTCAAATTCTTCAGAGTTTACCATTAAATTTTAATAGAAGTTTTCCCAATTAGTTAGTAATAACCTATATTTAACTTAAACAAACTGAAATAATCAAAAATTAAAATATGTCAATGCAATATTTTTTATCTAAAAATCTGTGATTAGTCTTAAATTATTTTAAAATCCTAAATAAGTTTATCTGAACTTGATTATAATTAATTTCACTTTTTTCAAATCAACATCTATAAAAATTTTTGCATGATTCTGAAAGGCAAAATATTTTCTTCAAAAAAGCATTTATTACTAGGTGTATTTATCTTTTTATAAAAATCAGTGAAAGTGGAACTGTTTTTTTTATTTTTTATAAACAGTTGCAAGCAATGTGATTCAAGTTTAAAATAAATATGTAAATTCTGTTTCAAATGTTAATATTTTGCTTGCTTATATTCAGACCTTGTTCTAGATTTCTATCTCAAAACAAATATTCAAGAGAACACATTAAGAAATAGTCTCTAGGTGTGATAATATATTACTTCATAAAAATAAGCTTTAACTTATTTAAGTTTTTCTCAACTTCATTAAAAATAAGCTTTTCTCAACTTGCTGAATAAATATAAATATTTATTCAGCAAGTTGAGAAAAGCTTATTTTTATGAAGTTAAGATTGGTGTGGATTTAATAACTTAAACCCACATCAATAATACAACACATACAATTTGCTGTATATTTTAGCAAACAAAATAAGTTTTGAATAAATCAAAACAACCAGGGATCTAGGCCAGATACAAGAAAAGCAACCTTAAAATACTAGTTACAAGTTCTATACCATTCCATAACAATATTAAAAACATTAACAGATAAAATAAATTTCATGTGATTCTTGAAAAGATTGTAAGTTATGATTGAGATGCACAGACTACAACACCTTACACTGACTGTGGTATTTAATAAGTACTGTATAGATTAAAGTTTTCTTTTAAGTATTATAGTTATTTAGAATAGTTAGAAAAAAATAATTTGTTATATTCTGCAAGCCTTTGGCACAAACAAACAGACTACTTACATTGGCATAATCAAATAGCAAATATAATATATCAAAAGCTTTCACACAAGTGTTACTATACATCCAGGAATCATACTAGAAATCCAGGATGGCCATAATTAAACTGACACTACTTAAAACCCTGTGTAACTTGATTCAACTTTAATGTTGATAAATTTGGTGGGGGAAACTAATGAACATACAAGAAGAAGGATTCCATGAAAAATGTTGTAGTTCCAAAAGTCACTGATAGAAAATACAGAAATGGACCAGTTTCAATGTGGTCTCCATTTTCATAGCCCAGGAATTGCATCCTATGCACAACATTCTAAACAACTGAATGTAACATGTCTGAAGGAAAGTTCATCATCACAGGCTGTGATAAACACAAGAAGTAAATGTGCTGATTAATTAATAAAAGGTGGTGATGATTCAGTTCACTTTTGTCTTTGTTATTTATTTATCGGTCTATTGTAATGTTTTTTTATATTGCACAGTGTCACATTTTTTCCCTATCAGCAACTTTCGAAAACTATAGTTTTGCGAAATCATTTTCCTTATCTTCATTAGTTCCCCATCAAATTAGGTACCATTTTGGTCATTAGATTGAGTACACAAGGTTTTAAATAGTGTCAGCTTAATTACAGCCACCCTATGTATCTCAGTCACTCATAGAAAGCAATATACAAAATATATTATGACATTGCCACAATCAAAGACAAAGCAATCCATTACAAAAGACCAGATATCACATTCATTGAATTAAAAAAAAAACTAATAATAATAATAACTCTCCCGTGGTCATCTAGTTGTGGTGGGAGTGCCCAGTAATTTTACTGATCCATAGCACAATGCAGGCTGGAGCACAAGCTCCTGGTAGGGACACCCATGCCAGTAAGGTCTATGGGGAGAAATGAAGCTAAGAGTGACCATACACCCACATTCTGTGGAGATATTTATCATGGTAGTAACCAGATCTAAGTATGATACCGGCTCGGATGTCGCCCGGGTTAACAAGGTCCGCGTTCGTGGGTTAGGCAGAGGCTTACGTTCGAAAAATAGGCTCCAGTCTCCCTTGGTTACCGGTGGCGAAAGCAGCACCGGCCCAAGCATGGCTACTGCAATGCCCTCAACAGATGTGAGGAATCAACCTAGCCTTGGTGTTTCTGTGGCAATGCATCCACAGACCACAAAGGCTGGAAAACCACGCCAACAGATGAAATGGACAACAGAAATGAACGAGTTTATCATCCCTACTTACTACACCATCACAAAACTCGAAACAAACACGAGAGCATACAGACAACAACTACACGACGGATTCACACAACAATATCCTCACCGAACAAAGGGTTGTTGATCAAAAAAAAACAATTATACACAACGATCTTATCCCACAAACAACACTTGAACTTATCAAACAACAGGTTGCTGATCAAGTACATCAACAGACAGAAACATGTAACATTAATGAAGATCACGTAACCTGTCAGGATAATCCAGCCATAAGCATTGATAATAGTACACATACAACTATCACTGATGATACTATAGACACTTCCTCATCCATCACTGATAACATAGATATAGATTTAGTTAATACACTCACTTATATTTCAGGAAACACTCACTAAATATACTGGTACAGATCCCACACAAAGACCACGAATACCAAAAATCAACATGTCAAAGGTAATACTAAAAACAAAAAATTATGTAAACGCTCACTTACTACCACACTACATTCATTCAATTTCTACACTCTCAGACATTCATACATTAGTTTATGCTGGGGCAGTCACAGTAGTAACACACCATGGACTGAAAATACAATCGCAGACAGACAGACACAAAACACAATCCTATCACAAGCCTGCCTGGCAGAGAAGAATAGAAACACAAATAAATGACATTAGACAGCAATTAGGCAGGCTGACACAATACACTAAAAACAACATAACACCCAAATTAATGAAACAACTCAAAAACATTTTCAAGAAAATCAAAACACACACAAAACATGAACATCACAAGACACACATTACAGAATACATCGATACACTAAAACA
>NW_019384641.1:580339-613333 GCF_000671375.1 Centruroides sculpturatus
AACAAAACATTCGAAATAGAAAGCCACTTTCAACCACTTTCAGCCTCATATCTCCCGCACCCTTATAGCTATCGAGACGCAACCACCCCTATGCACGAATGGAGACTTGGGACTACCACCACATACAAACACCATTCACGTGCGATGTGTAGTTTTGGCGAAAAAGTGAAATATAAGGACATACATGTCCATTTTTATATATATATAGATAATTGCATCAGAATCTTAAGTATGCTTAAATTTATTTGATAAGAAGTACAGGTAAGCCTCCTACAACACGTAGATACGTTCCTTGAAAATACCGCATTATGGGAAATCGCATTATAGGAGACACCAACTTAATACAAAAACTGGGATTCGGTTCTAAAAAAAGAAAAACTTGGTGTTTTTTGAATTTTTCAAACCAGTCATTACTAGCCACGAATTTAACACTGGTTTCATCAGCCGACGACTGTCCTATTTGTTTTAAATAATCAAATATTTTTAAGGCTTTGTGTTTAACTGCACTTTTATTTAAAGGCAACCGTTTCTTGTTCATATCTTCTATCCATAATATTAGTGCTTGTTCCATTTTTTTTTATTTTTCATTATAGGTGCTCTTGGACAAGCAACATTTTTCGCAAGAATAGATAATCCGGATGCAACTGAATTCCTAATCTTTTCTTACTATTGCTTAATCGACTGAATAGTTGACTCATTTAAATTAAAATGCCTACCAATATCAGCTATCTGCTCGATTTTTAATTTGATCCAAAATTTCTGTCTTTGTTTGAAGAGAGAAATTTCCTTTTTAACAACGATCCTCATTCAACATTGTTATGTCTAAAATTTTTTCAAGCAGTTTTGTGGACAGTAAAAATCAAAAAAAAATAACTTCCCTTCACTATGTTATTAAAAATTACATCCAATAGAAGTTTATACTGTATTTTGGACCACTTCTGCAGTCCCCACCTATTGAAAGAGTATAAATTATCGAAAATTCAGTAATATATTTGAGTGTTTATGGTAACTGATGCACATCTGTCTAGAAACCAGTCTTCTCCTAAAACTTTCATGGGAATAACACGTCAACATGGACAACAGCTGTTTGAGAACATTTAGCTCTGTACACCGAACTGCAGTGCGTATTACGTGATCCGTTGCGATTTTTCTGTTATGTGAAAGATAATTTGTTTCTAAATACCGTAAACCACGTTGTAAGAAAATTTCCGCATTTTTCCAACCGCGTTGGAGCGAAAACACGTTGTAGGAGGTCTACCTGTATCCTTCATTTCAACAATATGCATCTATGCAATGTCCAATATAATGTTCTTTTTCCTTAAAAGTGAGATCTTTGTTAATCCAGGCTTCTATTTAATTCATCTAATTCTACAGCCAAACAATTTAAATTTATTATTATTCACAAGGATAATGGACTATGAATTGTTAATAAAACAACTACTCAATGACAAAATTAGATATCAAACTTAAAATGTTTATTTAATATGATCCATAATATTTTTAATTTAAAAAAAATCAATTTCAAATATCAATTTTAGCATTAAATTATTAATGTATTGTTTTACAGTAAAATTTAAACAATTTATATAATGGTTATAATCTTAAATATTTTAAGCACTACATTACCAATTCCTTTATTTCTTTTGATATAAAAAAAATTATAGATGAGGAGCAAAAAACTTATCAGAAATAAAAATATTTAATTGAGAGATTTCTATTTTATCTTTAATGTAAAGATATAATGAATAGAGTTTATCACCATTCATTGTATTTTTCAAAAGTGCATTAAATTTAGTATTAATACAGAAATTATTTTAAAAGTCCAAAGTCAAAACTGGAAGAGAAAACTTGTAATAAAATGAAAACCACACACACTTTTCCACCAAACAGAATTTATGGAACAAAATAATGTTTTTGGTATATAAAATAAGCCAAAAACATTTGTTCCATAAACTCCTTTGTGTTTCTGAAAAGCATTTATGGTTTTCATTTTTTCTTATTTGTCTATTATTTTTACCATAGCTTTTAAAATATTTCCATAATGTTTGAATAATTACATAAATTTAAAAAATTTTTACTTTGAAAACCTGTAATGTCAGAAAAAATTGTTTCATCAAAGTATAAGCAATCACAAACCACAGGTCACTGCTATGAATGACCTGCGATTTATGGCTTCTTATACTTCAAAAGAAACAGTAGACAATGTCATAGAATGGTAAACAACAAATAGAGCAACTGAGAAGCAATTGATAAAAACCCATATTACATATTGTTGATCCAAATGGAAGAAATGCAAAGAATTCAATAAAAGAACAAACATTAAGTCCTTGGTTTGCAATAAAGGGAAAAAAAGTATCTCACTGAATAATATGTATTTGCTTAAAATTATTTTTTCACTTATAATTTCTCAATTATTATATAATAAAAATTTTAATAAATAAAAAGTACATAAGGGTAAAATCAAAATATTAAATGTGTTAATAATAGTTAGAATTGTTAAGATCAAAAATTAAATCATATCAATGAAATATGATAAGAGATATTGAATATCAAATTTTAATTAAAATTAAAAAAAGTTTAATCTACTTTTAAAACATTACTTTAAAATTAATACAATACTTAGACCTATAAATGTTGAAAAGGAGAGACAGTAATCAATATAAATGTTTTAATAATAAAAATTTAAATGTGTTTTTCTACAACCTATTATGAAAATTAATAATAAATCAATAATAAAATTATTTATAAATGAATTAAATCATTTATAAAATTAGATATTTTTATTTCTCAAAATGATACTATTGTATCATATGCTGCTGTCAGCTGATAATTTTTCACTGAAGTTACAAGACTTTATAAAAACAAATTTATACAGAATTTTGTTTAAAAAATCAAGTGGTGACAGTTTAAACTGTCACCATTTAAAAATCAATTGCACATTTAAGCTATCATATTTGATAATGATTTAACTGTCACCTAAGAAAATTTCAAATGTGTAAGTATAGAAGACTAAAATATAGTACTCAAGTATTTTATCTATTTGTTTTATTTAGTTATTATTAAATCATAAAAGTATAATTACCAGTTAACAAATGTTAAATAAATACAGAATAATTTTCTGAACTTTTAATACAAAACAAATAAAATAAAAATAAACAAAATTCATTCAAATGTTATTAAATTTGTTACCTACAATTTAACTTTTATACTAACAATAATGATTTAAATACAGTATACAGTAATTAATTTAGAAAAATATACATGAAATGAATAAAAAATTCTAAAATATTCAATATAAAATTTAATTAAATTTTAATATAGTTTCTTAGAAATTTAACTCTTTAATTATCGAGATTTTACATTAATTAGTTGCTAAAAAAAAAAGTTATCAATGGATTTCCTTCATTAGATAAGCAATTAAAAACATTTTTACAGCAATAATTATTATAATAGTCCTATAATAAAAAAATAATTTAAAATATTTATTATAACAAAACATCTCTCAATGGTAGTTATACAAACGTATTTTCGAATCATTAGAAATAGCCTTACACATTATTTGATTTATAATACCATAGCTTGTTTTACTATTTAAAATGAAACTTTGAACTTGGTATATTTAAATAATTCTTTTCATACATTAAAATACTGTAGTTCATTCTAAAAAAAAACTTTTCCTAATTAAAACATACATCATAATATACATATAAAAAAAATTTTCAAACATTTTTTTGCAAAATAAAAATAAACCATTAATGTTCATAAATTAAAGTTATTGCAGAAAGAAAAATCTAAATCTGGATTTACTAAAATATAGAAAAAAAATTATAAATTTCAACATTTGCTAATAAATATATGATTATAAAACAAATGAATAAGAATAAACATAAGAAATTTTACAATATACACATTTATGTTTGTCTTATATTTTAAACAAAAGGAACGTGTAATATGTGAATTACACATACAAAACGTAAGTAATTTTGGACTTTTTAACCTATCCTGGGACTTCAATTATGAATTTTAATAAATGTTCAATAGCCCAATTCTAAAAACGATGAAAGAGAATTATGTTACGTTCGGAAATTCGAATGTAATGGAATATGTAATGTTGGTTTAAAAAAAATACGTTCAAATATGAATTTACAGTAAAATAAAAGCATATTACAAATAAAGTGAACAACTAACTTTTTCAATTTATATTAAATTATATAATTTCTCAATGACGTTGTTTTGATATTCAATACTATAATAATAATAATACATCGCAGCAGGTGAAATTCCGTGAAGAAAAATCATTCAAAAAATCAAATATCCATAAATTTAATGTATTTATCAACATTTTTTGTAATAATAAAAATATACGTGAAGTATTTATTAAGTAAAATGCATTTACCTTTGTATTCCACTCTTTTATTCTCTTTTGTGAAACTTAAAGGGGTACTTCTTTCTCTTGTACACCAACCTCTGGGTAAGGGAGTCTCTACTTCGTTTACAGCTGGATAAAGAGCTTTCATTTGATCTTCCAATTTGTTTTCTAGTTTGTGTTCGATTATATGCCCACTATTGGTTCTTGCCATTATGCAATTTCGATTCATGAAACGAATTAAACAATTAAATTTTTTATCCCATTTGTTTCCCACGCTCAACTTCCATCAGCTGATCGAGAATGTATTGCGCCATCTACAAAACGGAGTTTCTTTGTGACAAAATATTTCGGATTTATTTATTATTTATTTTTCTTATTTAATCACAATTAAACATTTATATAAAATAATATATTTCCANCAACAACACCACAGACCCCACACAATACAGACCAATTACATGTCTTCCAACACTCTACAAATTATTGACATCCTGTATCACAAACAACCTATACAAACATGTTGAAGAACACGACATTCTTACAGAACAACAAAAAGGTTGCTGTAGAAATCACAGGGGATGCAAAGAACAGTTACTCATAGATTCAGTCATTCTATAGCAAGCACACAAACACAGAAACATACACATGGCATATATAGACTACAGAAAAGCATTCGACAGTGTTCCACACAGTTGGCTGCTACATTTTCTACACACGTACAAAATACATCCATCACTCATTGCATTCTTCCAAAACACTATGCAGCACTGGAGAACAACACTACACCTCAAGGTTAGTAACACTTCCATAAAAACAAACCAAATATTCATTAGGCGAGGAATTTTTCAAGGAGATTCCTTGAGTCCTCTCTGGTTCTGCCTAGCCCTGAATCCATTATCCAACATGTTAAACAAAATGCAATATGGCTACAATATCAAACATGAAAAAACAACCTGGTTTACGCTGTCACATCTCATGTACATGGACGACATAAAACTTTATGCATCCACACAGAAACAACTTCATACACAAAGGACATACAAATGGAGTTTGGCTTAGACAAATGCAAAAATCTTCACATAGAAAAAGGAATCCTGAAGAAAGATTTTGCACTTGGAAATGGAGAACTTATTGAATCCATGGAAGAGGGTGAATACTACAAGTATTTAGGATTCCAACAGGCCAAACTAACAGAACATAAACAAATAAAGCAAAAATTAATTAAAGAATACCAAAGTAGGTTAAATGCTATCCTCAGAACACAGTTAAATGTAAAACACACATAAAAATCTACATTTTCCAGTGCCAATTTCTAGTAGATAAAAAGCAGCCAAAACCCCAAAAGAAGGTATAGATGGATGTAAGCAGGACAACTGGATGTCACCAGTTCCTTTTTCAGAAATTTTTATAAATTTTAATTGGATGTATTTGTGTTTTTTAAAAGGACTCTTTGTAAATTTCCAGCGATAAGCAGCCTACGAAGAAAGGTCAGTCGCCAAAAATGTGTTAGTCTTGGAACACAAAAAATAAATGGTGATCCTTTTTGGACAGTATATCTGGTTCACCTGGGAACCCCAGGTGAACCAGGCACACGAGAGAACCCCAACGGTATATGACATGTTACATAATGGAAAGGACCAATCTGACCAGAGTAAATTGCCAGGCATATAACGAATCCTGGTGAGAGATGAGAGATTCAGCAGGGATTTGATCTACATAGAATCAACGAAATGCTCAATGGGGACCAGGATTAAGGAACACAAAGCAGATATACAGTACAACAGAGCTACCACGTCACTTGCGATTTATGCATCAGAACCAGGCATCAATGTGGACTTCGCAGGGGCATCGCTAATAGTCAAAACAAAACGCATGGAACACCTCAAATGACTAGAAGCGATAGAAATATATAAGGTGCACACTACATTTACATGCATTAACTCCCAAGAAATGGCTCTTTCGTTAGTAATCATTATGTAATAAGGCTTGCCAAGCTAAGGTTTTTAGTTGGTGTAGGAGGATACATGAGGATATGTAACGATCATAATAAAAATAGTGCATCATACATGTGTGAGAAGAGTAAATGATGGGGACACGACAGATACAATTGCATGCGCAGTGAACATCACACAATTGAATCTTCATTCAAATTTTTTCTTTTTAAAATTGCGTGAGTGTTTTAGAATAAGGAATCCAGCCGTTTTACCTGAGGAAGGACACTAAAGGTGTTCGAAAAACGTTTGTTTTTACAAAGTTGTTTATTTTTTGTATTTCTACACACCGGTTAGAGGCTCGAGTAAGTAGGTTTTATTTATTTATTATACACACCCTGGTGTGCATGAAGAAGTTATATTGGTAACTGCTATAGATAATAGCAAAGAATCTTTTTCTATAAATCTTTTTGATGCAGTAAACTTTGTCCATATGCATGGCAAAATGTATCAATGCAAACAACAGCAAATTGTTTTGACAAGCTGGCTTTCTACAAACTAATGGAGAAGAGTTTGATTCAGATAACATTCCGATCAACAAACTTTTGAAAAAAGTAAACTAACTAACAAATGATGAAACACAAAGCATTCAAGATGTGTTCCTCTGCAGTTACCAGATGCATTTTCTGACTACAATTTTGAAGAATATATCAGAGTTGATTACCATTATTAGTAGGAAATTTTTGACCAATGATGATGATATAGCTTCAGTGTCTTCCAAAAATAATGAAATTAGGGAGGATGAAGATGACGATACAACATACACAGACAGTGTGGCTGTTTCGATAATGCCAATTTCTGAAGAAGTTTTGCAAAACATTATTGTTACTTGAGAGTTTTTACAAATGCATAATACTCCACCAAATATTTTAAACAGTTTTGCTGAGGTGGAACTATACAGTATATTACAGAATGTTATGCAACTAGCAAAAATTGACAAACAAAAATAACAGTTTTTTAAGTAACCATGTACATTTATTATATTGATGTTTTGATGGCTAACTTTCTATGTAATAATTTGTTATATTTTATCTTTGAGACATTAAACTTTAGTTTTTCAAAATTAGACTATGTTTTATTTCTTAACCAATATAACAAACATTGGTTATAATGAACCAGTTCAGATGGCCTGTAAAGGTTTGTTACAAGTGGACACTTACTGTATATAATAAATTTTAAAAATGTCTTTACATTTCATTTTTTTTTACAGATCAAAAACAACAATCTTACAATTAACAAACAACTACAAAAACCTAAAAAAACCAGCAAAATATTTAAAAATGTGAATGTTTTCACCTGTGTTGAATGGGCATCATCAGGCAAACAACTGCTGAGATAAACGGGGATTGCTGAGCATGTGTGTAGGGAGAGATGACAAATGATGTAAGACGTAGGTGCCTGTCAGGCCCACCTACCAGGCATCTACAGTATCCCCATCAACGATCATTAGTTCCAACAAGTCGCCATTTACAATACACAGGAGCTACAACTCTCCCTTTAGATACCCACCTCAAAGAGCATCAGACATCTATCAAAAAAGGTGTGGCCAATACGGCTTTGGCTATCTATGCCTCTGACCCAGACATCAAAGTTGAATTCCGCAAAGCATGACAATTACGTAATGCCTCCAAACAATCTTTCCTTAAGCATCTGGAGCAGGTGGAAATATACAAGGCCATCTGCAATAACACAGCCATAAATTTTTGTGATGTTGACTCCTTCCCCACAGTGTGGAAGTCTTTCTACAAAATTCTCACTTGCCTCCCCATTCTCTTGTCTTACGTCATTTGTCATCTCCCATACACACGTTTGGCAATCTCTGTTTATCTCTCAACAGTTTTTGCCTGATGATGCCCATTCAACATAAACAAAATCATTTGCATTTTTAAATATTTTGCTGGTTATAACCAGTTATAAAACAGAAGTTGTTATAACAATCTTACATTAATTAATCCAGAAATAAATTGTAAATTTAGAGAACTAAAGAACATATTTTTCAAAACCTGATGTAAACAGCAACATTTCTTCTGACTGACAAGAATATCATCCAAAATACTTTAATACCACTCTTAATGTAAATGCATTTTGGGCTTTAGCCCTCCTCAGTATATGCTACAATAATACAATAAACTTAGTAAACAATTATATAGTGAGATTTAAACAATATTATTGCAAAGTCAACTTTCAAAAGGTCAACTATGCTGTAAGACTATACAGGGTAGATCATTTTAATCATCTAGTGAAATAATTTAAGATACACATCCTACAAAAAAAATCATTGAACCAAAACTGGTATAACAGTTTTGGTTCAATGATTTTTTTTGTTGAGTACAGTTTGAGGGAACCACAAGATTGGGCTGTCAATTTCATCATAGATGGCTTATTCTAGACAATATATGATAAAATTGATAGCCCCATTTTCTTAAATGGAAATCCCCTTTTATTGCATATTCTAATTTGACATAAAAAATTTTAAATGTTTTATCTAAATGTTTGTTTTTGAAAGTTGCACTAACAGGTGTTTGAAGTTTCATGAAGCTGACATAGTGCATGTGTGAATCTGTGGATATCTGTGAGCTGCTTAACTTTACCAGCAAACATTTAAAACTGCATGTGATGCCATCAGTTATATTTTTTAAAAAACTTTATATTTTTAATTATTATAAAATGAAAAAATTGGGTCTTAATTTTTAGAGTAGGGATGAGTTTTATAAATAAATTTGTAAACGCTAATAAGATGCAAAATCATCATTAAGTCCAACTCTACTTGAGATATGACCCATGACTCCTCTCTCTCCTCACCCAATCGATCTTCAAATACCAAAATTTAATAGCATCAATCACCCTAATATACAAATCTACCTACAAAATTTTAGAAATTTTAATTATGCCTCCCACATACACTAACATCCATACATACATACATACATACATACATACATACATACAGAAAGAAAAAAACACTGCAAAGTTTTTTTTTTGCATTTCTCAACATTTCAAGGTCCCAAGTCCAAAAATGTAAAAATCTTTGGGAGTCATTTTCTGACTGATCACCATATGATACTTTATACAGTATGTAGATTGATTAGAAGTATTCTCTCAATCTCTTTTTTAAATTGTATGTATTGTTTTAAAAAATTGGCTGACAAATTTACACAATAAAAAATATGTAGAAAGACAAATATTTTCACTTTTGCTATGTCCAATCACCATAAACAATAATCTTCTACTGCAGATATGACCTAACTTTAGATGCTAGATCTAGCCAGTTATTAAAAGACCCAAAAGGACAAACAGACATATCTCATAATTGTTCTTTGATTAAGTGAGTTACTTGTTTTATTTGTTAACTAGCTGCAAGATCCCGCTTCGCTGGGTTTTTATTTGTATGTAATAGTATAGTTTTTTTTATATATATATAGATAATTGCATCAGAATCTTAAGTATGCTTAAATTTATTTGATAAGAAGTACAGGTAAGCCTCCTACAACACGTAGATACGTTCCTTGAAAATACCGCATTATGGGAAATCGCATTATAGGAGACACCAACTTAATACAAAAACNAATAATTACATAAATTTAAAAAATTTTTACTTTGAAAACCTGTAATGTCAGAAAAAATTGTTTCATCAAAGTATAAGCAATCACAAACCACAGGTCACTGCTATGAATGACCTGCGATTTATGGCTTCTTATACTTCAAAAGAAACAGTAGACAATGTCATAGAATGGTAAACAACAAATAGAGCAACTGAGAAGCAATTGATAAAAACCCATATTACATATTGTTGATCCAAATGGAAGAAATGCAAAGAATTCAATAAAAGAACAAACATTAAGTCCTTGGTTTGCAATAAAGGGAAAAAAAGTATCTCACTGAATAATATGTATTTGCTTAAAATTATTTTTTCACTTATAATTTCTCAATTATTATATAATAAAAATTTTAATAAATAAAAAGTACATAAGGGTAAAATCAAAATATTAAATGTGTTAATAATAGTTAGAATTGTTAAGATCAAAAATTAAATCATATCAATGAAATATGATAAGAGATATTGAATATCAAATTTTAATTAAAATTAAAAAAAGTTTAATCTACTTTTAAAACATTACTTTAAAATTAATACAATACTTAGACCTATAAATGTTGAAAAGGAGAGACAGTAATCAATATAAATGTTTTAATAATAAAAATTTAAATGTGTTTTTCTACAACCTATTATGAAAATTAATAATAAATCAATAATAAAATTATTTATAAATGAATTAAATCATTTATAAAATTAGATATTTTTATTTCTCAAAATGATACTATTGTATCATATGCTGCTGTCAGCTGATAATTTTTCACTGAAGTTACAAGACTTTATAAAAACAAATTTATACAGAATTTTGTTTAAAAAATCAAGTGGTGACAGTTTAAACTGTCACCATTTAAAAATCAATTGCACATTTAAGCTATCATATTTGATAATGATTTAACTGTCACCTAAGAAAATTTCAAATGTGTAAGTATAGAAGACTAAAATATAGTACTCAAGTATTTTATCTATTTGTTTTATTTAGTTATTATTAAATCATAAAAGTATAATTACCAGTTAACAAATGTTAAATAAATACAGAATAATTTTCTGAACTTTTAATACAAAACAAATAAAATAAAAATAAACAAAATTCATTCAAATGTTATTAAATTTGTTACCTACAATTTAACTTTTATACTAACAATAATGATTTAAATACAGTATACAGTAATTAATTTAGAAAAATATACATGAAATGAATAAAAAATTCTAAAATATTCAATATAAAATTTAATTAAATTTTAATATAGTTTCTTAGAAATTTAACTCTTTAATTATCGAGATTTTACATTAATTAGTTGCTAAAAAAAAAAGTTATCAATGGATTTCCTTCATTAGATAAGCAATTAAAAACATTTTTACAGCAATAATTATTATAATAGTCCTATAATAAAAAAATAATTTAAAATATTTATTATAACAAAACATCTCTCAATGGTAGTTATACAAACGTATTTTCGAATCATTAGAAATAGCCTTACACATTATTTGATTTATAATACCATAGCTTGTTTTACTATTTAAAATGAAACTTTGAACTTGGTATATTTAAATAATTCTTTTCATACATTAAAATACTGTAGTTCATTCTAAAAAAAAACTTTTCCTAATTAAAACATACATCATAATATACATATAAAAAAAATTTTCAAACATTTTTTTGCAAAATAAAAATAAACCATTAATGTTCATAAATTAAAGTTATTGCAGAAAGAAAAATCTAAATCTGGATTTACTAAAATATAGAAAAAAAATTATAAATTTCAACATTTGCTAATAAATATATGATTATAAAACAAATGAATAAGAATAAACATAAGAAATTTTACAATATACACATTTATGTTTGTCTTATATTTTAAACAAAAGGAACGTGTAATATGTGAATTACACATACAAAACGTAAGTAATTTTGGACTTTTTAACCTATCCTGGGACTTCAATTATGAATTTTAATAAATGTTCAATAGCCCAATTCTAAAAACGATGAAAGAGAATTATGTTACGTTCGGAAATTCGAATGTAATGGAATATGTAATGTTGGTTTAAAAAAAATACGTTCAAATATGAATTTACAGTAAAATAAAAGCATATTACAAATAAAGTGAACAACTAACTTTTTCAATTTATATTAAATTATATAATTTCTCAATGACGTTGTTTTGATATTCAATACTATAATAATAATAATACATCGCAGCAGGTGAAATTCCGTGAAGAAAAATCATTCAAAAAATCAAATATCCATAAATTTAATGTATTTATCAACATTTTTTGTAATAATAAAAATATACGTGAAGTATTTATTAAGTAAAATGCATTTACCTTTGTATTCCACTCTTTTATTCTCTTTTGTGAAACTTAAAGGGGTACTTCTTTCTCTTGTACACCAACCTCTGGGTAAGGGAGTCTCTACTTCGTTTACAGCTGGATAAAGAGCTTTCATTTGATCTTCCAATTTGTTTTCTAGTTTGTGTTCGATTATATGCCCACTATTGGTTCTTGCCATTATGCAATTTCGATTCATGAAACGAATTAAACAATTAAATTTTTTATCCCATTTGTTTCCCACGCTCAACTTCCATCAGCTGATCGAGAATGTATTGCGCCATCTACAAAACGGAGTTTCTTTGTGACAAAATATTTCGGATTTATTTATTATTTATTTTTCTTATTTAATCACAATTAAACATTTATATAAAATAATATATTTCCATTTCAAATAATTAAAATTATATTTTGCATTATAATTTTTTCTGATTATTAAAAATTATTCAAAAACGTCACAGTAGTTGTATGTGATGTCATAATTGTTTGATAGTTTAAAAATTCTTTTCGTATATTTTTCTAAACCTTACTGAAAAATATATCATATTTAATCATAAATTATCATAAAAACATTGTGCTTTTTAACCCCTATACTACCTTATGTAACACAGTATGTACACTGTACAGTACATTAGAACGGGCATTGTCCTTTGTTTTTTCAATGTGTTTTATAATGAATGATTTTTCTAAATTAAACTGAAATTTTAAATTCTTCGCTTGTTCAATGGAAATAGTACGACTTGGAGCGATTAAACTTATTTTATTCCTCACAAAAATTTATCCGGAAATTTTCTCATCTCTTTGCCCCAATTGACAGTATAATACGCAACCTGTTTTCATGCACTATTAAGAATATAAAACTGACGATAGTTACGGTGTTTTAATACTAATCCTATATTTAAACTGTCCGTTATCGGCAAATTTTAGACTATCGTTTCAAATCTTTATAGATTATACATTTAACTTCCATGTCAAAATGTTTGGAGCGTTTTAATACCACTGTAAACTAAATCTACTAAATTTCATTATCTTTTCATTGCTTTATAATGTATACTATACTGTACTTCTTTGCAATATTTTTAGTAAGGAAATTCTTATAATTTGGTAATTCTACGTGAAATTGTTTGAGAAACACAGTAACATTACGCATTCTTTCACTATATTCCCCCTTTTAAATTTTTTATATTGTACAGTACATAATAAAAATAGGGATATTCAAAATTCCGAACAAAAATTTTAAATTGCTAAATACTTTATTTATTTATTAAAATATAAATTACTTGTTTGTATCAGTGCATCTGTTATATTCTTTTAGTAATAATATAAATTACAAAATTATTGAATTATAATAAAAGAAAACACATGTTTCTAATAAGGATTTTAATATCAAAATAGAAGTTTATACATTTTTGGTAGACAATCCGGATTATTAATCACATTTTTACAAATACATTGGAATGAATTGGCTGCAATATAAATTGAACATCAAGTGCAAATATTTTTAAAAAATATACATTTGTTGTTTTTGAACAATACTCACCCTAATATACAAATCTACCTACAAAATTTTAGAAATTTTAATTATGCCTCCCACATACACTAACATCCATCCATACATACATACATACATACATACATACAGAAAGAAAAAAACACTGCAAAGTTTTTTTTNCAATTTAAGGAATGAGGTATTTTAGTTCAAATCACCCTGGTAATACAACCCATGTTATGAAAAATTACTTTGAAGAAAAATTATTGCAATAAAAACAACCATTATTACATCTCAAAAGTACCTTTTAGTGCATTTACTAACCAAGAGGGTGCTTTTCATAATTAAAACTTTGTACTGCTTGTAATCATTCTAATTTCACTAACCAGATCTCTTATCATTATGACTTATTTGCTCAAAAATGTATGTAAAAATAAAATCCCATTTGGAATATTTTATTAATACATTGTTCAAATATGGACGGCATATAGTATAAAACATTTATATAAAATACATTAAAATGTTGATCAGAATTACATAATAAAATGTTGGAATGCTGAAACAATAAAATTAAGTCACAAAAAAAAAATAATACATAAAACATTATTAATTTCATTATCAACAGCTGCCTGAAAAATTCAAGCATTTTTTTTTCTATCATATTGCTTAATGAAATATTAGAAATAAAATATTTCAAACAGTAAATACTGCCATTGGATCTTGTTTTCAGGGACTTGAGTCTTTTAAATTTTGGAAATATCACTTACAAATTACAGCTGATTGGAAGACAATATTAAAGTGTTACAATAGTATTATCTTCAGTTTTTTGTCCTTCCACTTCTGAAAATACCGCTCCTGTATGATCTCTAATTTCATCTTCATCATACCGATCGTCGTCACTCGGGAGAGATTGAGCGGACTGTTGAGAACCGTGAGACATCTGTGAAGAATGACCGAATGATCCACGTCGTGGAAAAGCAAAATTGCATTGATTAGCCGGTCGAATTGTAATTATAAGATTGGATGAATTGGCAACCATCATATCCGTAACCTGATCTAAAGTTTTACCAACCACTTCAATTCCATTCACTTCTAACACCTCATCATTAACAGCAAGAAGACCTGTACTTTCTGCTAGTCCACCTGGTACTAAGCGAGAAATAAAAATTCCTGGCACTTTTTCTAAACCATGTGGAGTAACTCTTACACTAGTCCCATCACGAATATAAAATCCTAATGGTTTGTCAGATCCATGCTTCACAAGTCGTACCCGCCGACAAGTTTCAGGTACAATGTCAACATCAATGATTGAAGATACTTGTCTAAAATCTTCAGGTAAACTAATAGAAATGTGTGAACGAACTTTTGGAACAGAAGGTAAAAGATAATGACTTAAAAATTTCTTCTTTTTTCCAGCAATTCCATATCCATTTACTTCTTCCCAACTCTCACCTATTGAAAAAAATAATTTTCTCTTTAGTATAGAAATATTGAGACATAATTAATAAGAAATTTAATATAAATAGTCACATTAATCAACAAAATCTTACAAATAATATTAATAAAAATGTCGATATAAAAGCACAATAACTGATATCCAGAAAAAAATCTGCAGAATTTTATCTGACAGTTTTTACCTTGGGAAAAAGAAAACTATGAACTAAACGGTAATTTGAAAGGTGATGAAAAGCTATACATTATTTTTTATTTTCATAACAAGTGTTCATTGTCAAATGTGGAGTGTAATGCAAGTTTCTGTATAAGACTTTCCAGACAGTACTTCATGCAATTGAATCACTGTTGTTTCTTGCCTTTCACTTTTTTTTTTTTTATATGGCTACCTTGAGAATTACCCAAAAATCCTCAATTTGCCTAATTTCTGGGTTGTCCTCCTTTTAGATGAAGGTGATGTTTTGTTGTTGCAGGTAATTCAGTACAGTTTTGGCCTGGTGAAAACCTGCTTGGTCTGATCAGAAGACATTCTGCTTGAGAATCACTATTTTGAATGTGTGGGATCAGGTGCTGTCACATAGATTAATAGCAAAACTTAATTTTTTTATTAAGGCTTCACTCAATCCTTTAAGTCCTGTTACCCAAATCAAAATATTACCCTTAAATTTCTTTTTCTTGGAAAACTTTACATTGTCAGGTGTAGAGGAGATATCATTGGTTTAAAATTCATCACCATTAATTGTCAAGTGCAAGAGAGTGAAGTAAGATTCATCATCCAAAATGAAGAACTTTTCAGAGAACTTTTAAAGTAACCTCCTGCACTTCATCTTTGCCAGTAATCTTTGGATGTGCATTCTGTCTGGAATTACCTGCTTCTTTCAATATTTATTAATGTGTTTTTGTATTCAAAGCCTCATGGAACAAAGTACATGAAATTTTCAGTTCCAGGGCTAAAGTCAAATTGAAACCTTCAAAAGTCATCTTCAATTCTTCCAACTTGGCTGTTTTGTTAGAATTTTCACTTTTTTACCAGACTCCTTTTCACTCTGCAATGGTAATCCACTCTTAAAATGTTGGATAACACAATATATTACATTTTGAAATTCCTTCATTTGCAAAATGAGTATGATAAACTTTTTACCTAATATTTTATTTAATGTGTAAAATTGTAAAAAAAAAAAAAAAAAAAATTGCTTTTAAACCTAAGAGTTACGTTTAAAAGCACCTTTTTTCATNCATACATACATACATACATACATACATACAGAAAGAAAAAAACACTGCAAAGTTTTTTTTTTGCATTTCTCAACATTTCAAGGTCCCAAGTCCAAAAATGTAAAAATCTTTGGGAGTCATTTTCTGACTGATCACCATATGATACTTTATACAGTATGTAGATTGATTAGAAGTATTCTCTCAATCTCTTTTTTAAATTGTATGTATTGTTTTAAAAAATTGGCTGACAAATTTACACAATAAAAAATATGTAGAAAGACAAATATTTTCACTTTTGCTATGTCCAATCACCATAAACAATAATCTTCTACTGCAGATATGACCTAACTTTAGATGCTAGATCTAGCCAGTTATTAAAAGACCCAAAAGGACAAACAGACATATCTCATAATTGTTCTTTGATTAAGTGAGTTACTTGTTTTATTTGTTAACTAGCTGCAAGATCCCGCTTCGCTGGGTTTTTATTTGTATGTAATAGTATAGTTTTTTTTATATATATATAGATAATTGCATCAGAATCTTAAGTATGCTTAAATTTATTTGATAAGAAGTACAGGTAAGCCTCCTACAACACGTAGATACGTTCCTTGAAAATACCGCATTATGGGAAATCGCATTATAGGAGACACCAACTTAATACAAAAACTGGGATTCGGTTCTAAAAAAAGAAAAACTTGGTGTTTTTTGAATTTTTCAAACCAGTCATTACTAGCCACGAATTTAACACTGGTTTCATCAGCCGACGACTGTCCTATTTGTTTTAAATAATCAAATATTTTTAAGGCTTTGTGTTTAACTGCACTTTTATTTAAAGGCAACCGTTTCTTGTTCATATCTTCTATCCATAATATTAGTGCTTGTTCCATTTTTTTTTATTTTTCATTATAGGTGCTCTTGGACAAGCAACATTTTTCGCAAGAATAGATAATCCGGATGCAACTGAATTCCTAATCTTTTCTTACTATTGCTTAATCGACTGAATAGTTGACTCATTTAAATTAAAATGCCTACCAATATCAGCTATCTGCTCGATTTTTAATTTGATCCAAAATTTCTGTCTTTGTTTGAAGAGAGAAATTTCCTTTTTAACAACGATCCTCATTCAACATTGTTATGTCTAAAATTTTTTCAAGCAGTTTTGTGGACAGTAAAAATCAAAAAAAAATAACTTCCCTTCACTATGTTATTAAAAATTACATCCAATAGAAGTTTATACTGTATTTTGGACCACTTCTGCAGTCCCCACCTATTGAAAGAGTATAAATTATCGAAAATTCAGTAATATATTTGAGTGTTTATGGTAACTGATGCACATCTGTCTAGAAACCAGTCTTCTCCTAAAACTTTCATGGGAATAACACGTCAACATGGACAACAGCTGTTTGAGAACATTTAGCTCTGTACACCGAACTGCAGTGCGTATTACGTGATCCGTTGCGATTTTTCTGTTATGTGAAAGATAATTTGTTTCTAAATACCGTAAACCACGTTGTAAGAAAATTTCCGCATTTTTCCAACCGCGTTGGAGCGAAAACACGTTGTAGGAGGTCTACCTGTATCCTTCATTTCAACAATATGCATCTATGCAATGTCCAATATAATGTTCTTTTTCCTTAAAAGTGAGATCTTTGTTAATCCAGGCTTCTATTTAATTCATCTAATTCTACAGCCAAACAATTTAAATTTATTATTATTCACAAGGATAATGGACTATGAATTGTTAATAAAACAACTACTCAATGACAAAATTAGATATCAAACTTAAAATGTTTATTTAATATGATCCATAATATTTTTAATTTAAAAAAAATCAATTTCAAATATCAATTTTAGCATTAAATTATTAATGTATTGTTTTACAGTAAAATTTAAACAATTTATATAATGGTTATAATCTTAAATATTTTAAGCACTACATTACCAATTCCTTTATTTCTTTTGATATAAAAAAAATTATAGATGAGGAGCAAAAAACTTATCAGAAATAAAAATATTTAATTGAGAGATTTCTATTTTATCTTTAATGTAAAGATATAATGAATAGAGTTTATCACCATTCATTGTATTTTTCAAAAGTGCATTAAATTTAGTATTAATACAGAAATTATTTTAAAAGTCCAAAGTCAAAACTGGAAGAGAAAACTTGTAATAAAATGAAAACCACACACACTTTTCCACCAAACAGAATTTATGGAACAAAATAATGTTTTTGGTATATAAAATAAGCCAAAAACATTTGTTCCATAAACTCCTTTGTGTTTCTGAAAAGCATTTATGGTTTTCATTTTTTCTTATTTGTCTATTATTTTTACCATAGCTTTTAAAATATTTCCATAATGTTTGAATAATTACATAAATTTAAAAAATTTTTACTTTGAAAACCTGTAATGTCAGAAAAAATTGTTTCATCAAAGTATAAGCAATCACAAACCACAGGTCACTGCTATGAATGACCTGCGATTTATGGCTTCTTATACTTCAAAAGAAACAGTAGACAATGTCATAGAATGGTAAACAACAAATAGAGCAACTGAGAAGCAATTGATAAAAACCCATATTACATATTGTTGATCCAAATGGAAGAAATGCAAAGAATTCAATAAAAGAACAAACATTAAGTCCTTGGTTTGCAATAAAGGGAAAAAAAGTATCTCACTGAATAATATGTATTTGCTTAAAATTATTTTTTCACTTATAATTTCTCAATTATTATATAATAAAAATTTTAATAAATAAAAAGTACATAAGGGTAAAATCAAAATATTAAATGTGTTAATAATAGTTAGAATTGTTAAGATCAAAAATTAAATCATATCAATGAAATATGATAAGAGATATTGAATATCAAATTTTAATTAAAATTAAAAAAAGTTTAATCTACTTTTAAAACATTACTTTAAAATTAATACAATACTTAGACCTATAAATGTTGAAAAGGAGAGACAGTAATCAATATAAATGTTTTAATAATAAAAATTTAAATGTGTTTTTCTACAACCTATTATGAAAATTAATAATAAATCAATAATAAAATTATTTATAAATGAATTAAATCATTTATAAAATTAGATATTTTTATTTCTCAAAATGATACTATTGTATCATATGCTGCTGTCAGCTGATAATTTTTCACTGAAGTTACAAGACTTTATAAAAACAAATTTATACAGAATTTTGTTTAAAAAATCAAGTGGTGACAGTTTAAACTGTCACCATTTAAAAATCAATTGCACATTTAAGCTATCATATTTGATAATGATTTAACTGTCACCTAAGAAAATTTCAAATGTGTAAGTATAGAAGACTAAAATATAGTACTCAAGTATTTTATCTATTTGTTTTATTTAGTTATTATTAAATCATAAAAGTATAATTACCAGTTAACAAATGTTAAATAAATACAGAATAATTTTCTGAACTTTTAATACAAAACAAATAAAATAAAAATAAACAAAATTCATTCAAATGTTATTAAATTTGTTACCTACAATTTAACTTTTATACTAACAATAATGATTTAAATACAGTATACAGTAATTAATTTAGAAAAATATACATGAAATGAATAAAAAATTCTAAAATATTCAATATAAAATTTAATTAAATTTTAATATAGTTTCTTAGAAATTTAACTCTTTAATTATCGAGATTTTACATTAATTAGTTGCTAAAAAAAAAAGTTATCAATGGATTTCCTTCATTAGATAAGCAATTAAAAACATTTTTACAGCAATAATTATTATAATAGTCCTATAATAAAAAAATAATTTAAAATATTTATTATAACAAAACATCTCTCAATGGTAGTTATACAAACGTATTTTCGAATCATTAGAAATAGCCTTACACATTATTTGATTTATAATACCATAGCTTGTTTTACTATTTAAAATGAAACTTTGAACTTGGTATATTTAAATAATTCTTTTCATACATTAAAATACTGTAGTTCATTCTAAAAAAAAACTTTTCCTAATTAAAACATACATCATAATATACATATAAAAAAAATTTTCAAACATTTTTTTGCAAAATAAAAATAAACCATTAATGTTCATAAATTAAAGTTATTGCAGAAAGAAAAATCTAAATCTGGATTTACTAAAATATAGAAAAAAAATTATAAATTTCAACATTTGCTAATAAATATATGATTATAAAACAAATGAATAAGAATAAACATAAGAAATTTTACAATATACACATTTATGTTTGTCTTATATTTTAAACAAAAGGAACGTGTAATATGTGAATTACACATACAAAACGTAAGTAATTTTGGACTTTTTAACCTATCCTGGGACTTCAATTATGAATTTTAATAAATGTTCAATAGCCCAATTCTAAAAACGATGAAAGAGAATTATGTTACGTTCGGAAATTCGAATGTAATGGAATATGTAATGTTGGTTTAAAAAAAATACGTTCAAATATGAATTTACAGTAAAATAAAAGCATATTACAAATAAAGTGAACAACTAACTTTTTCAATTTATATTAAATTATATAATTTCTCAATGACGTTGTTTTGATATTCAATACTATAATAATAATAATACATCGCAGCAGGTGAAATTCCGTGAAGAAAAATCATTCAAAAAATCAAATATCCATAAATTTAATGTATTTATCAACATTTTTTGTAATAATAAAAATATACGTGAAGTATTTATTAAGTAAAATGCATTTACCTTTGTATTCCACTCTTTTATTCTCTTTTGTGAAACTTAAAGGGGTACTTCTTTCTCTTGTACACCAACCTCTGGGTAAGGGAGTCTCTACTTCGTTTACAGCTGGATAAAGAGCTTTCATTTGATCTTCCAATTTGTTTTCTAGTTTGTGTTCGATTATATGCCCACTATTGGTTCTTGCCATTATGCAATTTCGATTCATGAAACGAATTAAACAATTAAATTTTTTATCCCATTTGTTTCCCACGCTCAACTTCCATCAGCTGATCGAGAATGTATTGCGCCATCTACAAAACGGAGTTTCTTTGTGACAAAATATTTCGGATTTATTTATTATTTATTTTTCTTATTTAATCACAATTAAACATTTATATAAAATAATATATTTCCATTTCAAATAATTAAAATTATATTTTGCATTATAATTTTTTCTGATTATTAAAAATTATTCAAAAACGTCACAGTAGTTGTATGTGATGTCATAATTGTTTGATAGTTTAAAAATTCTTTTCGTATATTTTTCTAAACCTTACTGAAAAATATATCATATTTAATCATAAATTATCATAAAAACATTGTGCATTTTAAACCCCTATACTACCTTATGTAACACAGTATGTACACTGTACACTACATTAGAACGGGCATTGTCCTTTGTTTTTTCAATGTGTTTTATAATGAATGATTTTTCTAAATTAAACTGAAATTTTAAATTCTTCGCTTGTTCAATGGAAATAGTACGACTTGGAGCGATTAAACTTATTTTATTCCTCACAAAAATTTATCCGGAAATTTTCTCATCTCTTTGCCCCAATTGACAGTATAATACGCAACCTGTTTTCATGCACTATTAAGAATATAAAACTGACGATAGTTACGGTGTTTTAATACTAATCCTATATTTAAACTGTCCGTTATCGGCAAATTTTAGACTATCGTTTCAAATCTTTATAGATTATACATTTAACTTCCATGTCAAAATGTTTGGAGCGTTTTAATACCACTGTAAACTAAATCTACTAAATTTCATTATCTTTTCATTGCTTTATAATGTATACTATACTGTACTTCTTTGCAATATTTTTAGTAAGGAAATTCTTATAATTTGGTAATTCTACGTGAAATTGTTTGAGAAACACAGTAACATTACGCATTCTTTCACTATATTCCCCCTTTTAAATTTTTTATATTGTACAGTACATAATAAAAATAGGGATATTCAAAATTCCGAACAAAAATTTTAAATTGCTAAATACTTTATTTATTTATTAAAATATAAATTACTTGTTTGTATCAGTGCATCTGTTATATTCTTTTAGTAATAATATAAATTACAAAATTATTGAATTATAATAAAAGAAAACACATGTTTCTAATAAGGATTTTAATATCAAAATAGAAGTTTATACATTTTTGGTAGACAATCCGGATTATTAATCACATTTTTACAAATACATTGGAATGAATTGGCTGCAATATAAATTGAACATCAAGTGCAAATATTTTTAAAAAATATACATTTGTTGTTTTTGAACAATACATGAGTACAATATTTTATTTATATCTGTTTACATTTAAATCATATAAAGAAGAAATTATATGGTCAAAATTTAAGTAATTTATTATTAAATTCATTTTCAGATAAAATAGGCAATCAAAACTTTAGCAGCCACCTTAATTATCCAATAGCTACACAATTTAAGGAATGAGGTATTTTAGTTCAAATCACCCTGGTAATACAACCCATGTTATGAAAAATTACTTTGAAGAAAAATTATTGCAATAAAAACAACCATTATTACATCTCAAAAGTACCTTTTAGTGCATTTACTAACCAAGAGGGTGCTTTTCATAATTAAAACTTTGTACTGCTTGTAATCATTCTAATTTCACTAACCAGATCTCTTATCATTATGACTTATTTGCTCAAAAATGTATGTAAAAATAAAATCCCATTTGGAATATTTTATTAATACATTGTTCAAATATGGACGGCATATAGTATAAAACATTTATATAAAATACATTAAAATGTTGATCAGAATTACATAATAAAATGTTGGAATGCTGAAACAATAAAATTAAGTCACAAAAAAAAAATAATACATAAAACATTATTAATTTCATTATCAACAGCTGCCTGAAAAATTCAAGCATTTTTTTTTCTATCATATTGCTTAATGAAATATTAGAAATAAAATATTTCAAACAGTAAATACTGCCATTGGATCTTGTTTTCAGGGACTTGAGTCTTTTAAATTTTGGAAATATCACTTACAAATTACAGCTGATTGGAAGACAATATTAAAGTGTTACAATAGTATTATCTTCAGTTTTTTGTCCTTCCACTTCTGAAAATACCGCTCCTGTATGATCTCTAATTTCATCTTCATCATACCGATCGTCGTCACTCGGGAGAGATTGAGCGGACTGTTGAGAACCGTGAGACATCTGTGAAGAATGACCGAATGATCCACGTCGTGGAAAAGCAAAATTGCATTGATTAGCCGGTCGAATTGTAATTATAAGATTGGATGAATTGGCAACCATCATATCCGTAACCTGATCTAAAGTTTTACCAACCACTTCAATTCCATTCACTTCTAACACCTCATCATTAACAGCAAGAAGACCTGTACTTTCTGCTAGTCCACCTGGTACTAAGCGAGAAATAAAAATTCCTGGCACTTTTTCTAAACCATGTGGAGTAACTCTTACACTAGTCCCATCACGAATATAAAATCCTAATGGTTTGTCAGATCCATGCTTCACAAGTCGTACCCGCCGACAAGTTTCAGGTACAATGTCAACATCAATGATTGAAGATACTTGTCTAAAATCTTCAGGTAAACTAATAGAAATGTGTGAACGAACTTTTGGAACAGAAGGTAAAAGATAATGACTTAAAAATTTCTTCTTTTTTCCAGCAATTCCATATCCATTTACTTCTTCCCAACTCTCACCTATTGAAAAAAATAATTTTCTCTTTAGTATAGAAATATTGAGACATAATTAATAAGAAATTTAATATAAATAGTCACATTAATCAACAAAATCTTACAAATAATATTAATAAAAATGTCGATATAAAAGCACAATAACTGATATCCAGAAAAAAATCTGCAGAATTTTATCTGACAGTTTTTACCTTGGGAAAAAGAAAACTATGAACTAAACGGTAATTTGAAAGGTGATGAAAAGCTATACATTATTTTTTATTTTCATAACAAGTGTTCATTGTCAAATGTGGAGTATAATGCAAGTTTCTGTATAAGACTTTCCAGACAGTACTTCATGCAATTGAATCACTGTTGTTTCTTGCCTTTCACTTTTTTTTTTTTTATATGGCTACCTTGAGAATTACCCAAAAATCCTCAATTTGCCTAATTTCTGGGTTGTCCTCCTTTTAGATGAAGGTGATGTTTTGTTGTTGCAGGTAATTCAGTACAGTTTTGGCCTGGTGAAAACCTGCTTGGTCTGATCAGAAGACATTCTGCTTGAGAATCACTATTTTGAATGTGTGGGATCAGGTGCTGTCACATAGATTAATAGCAAAACTTAATTTTTTTATTAAGGCTTCACTCAATCCTTTAAGTCCTGTTACCCAAATCAAAATATTACCCTTAAATTTCTTTTTCTTGGAAAACTTTACATTGTCAGGTGTAGAGGAGATATCATTGGTTTAAAATTCATCACCATTAATTGTCAAGTGCAAGAGAGTGAAGTAAGATTCATCATCCAAAATGAAGAACTTTTCAGAGAACTTTTAAAGTAACCTCCTGCACTTCATCTTTGCCAGTAATCTTTGGATGTGCATTCTGTCTGGAATTACCTGCTTCTTTCAATATTTATTAATGTGTTTTTGTATTCAAAGCCTCATGGAACAAAGTACATGAAATTTTCAGTTCCAGGGCTAAAGTCAAATTGAAACCTTCAAAAGTCATCTTCAATTCTTCCAACTTGGCTGTTTTGTTAGAATTTTCACTTTTTTACCAGACTCCTTTTCACTCTGCAATGGTAATCCACTCTTAAAATGTTGGATAACACAATATATTACATTTTGAAATTCCTTCATTTGCAAAATGAGTATGATAAACTTTTTACCTAATATTTTATTTAATGTGTAAAATTGTAAAAAAAAAAAAAAAAAAAATTGCTTTTAAACCTAAGAGTTACGTTTAAAAGCACCTTTTTTCATTGCCACTTTGAAAGAAAAAGAAAATCAAATGCAGAAAAAGATTCTACAATGTTCTACATCATTCAACAAGCTTTCGGATATATCATGTGCAGCATAATTTAAAATTACTGTATTGGCTGTTATCTAGAGCCTGAGATATTTTGTGATTATTTGTCTAGACACCATTACATATAAAAATAAAATATCATTGAAAATTGAACATTAGTTAACATCTACAATCAGAATTATTTAGGCTACAACTGAACTAATTATGAAATGATCAAATAAAATATATTTAGTCTAAAAGGTAAGCAGTTAGACCAGTGTTTCTCAACCTCTTACGAATAGTCGCCCCCTTCAACGTAGTATCGCCCCCTTCACTTCAAAATTCCGATGCCGCAGGCAAAGGCTAACGCCAAATTCGTACTGCATTGAATAGACTAGTGACTAGTATAATGTTATTTGTTTAATTATTGTACGATATAACGAATAAAATATCCAATTATTCTTAATATAATGTTTTACTATATCGCCCAGAAAATTGTTTNATTTGTCTATTATTTTTACCATAGCTTTTAAAATATTTCCATAATGTTTGAATAATTACATAAATTTAAAAAATTTTTACTTTGAAAACCTGTAATGTCAGAAAAAATTGTTTCATCAAAGTATAAGCAATCACAAACCACAGGTCACTGCTATGAATGACCTGCGATTTATGGCTTCTTATACTTCAAAAGAAACAGTAGACAATGTCATAGAATGGTAAACAACAAATAGAGCAACTGAGAAGCAATTGATAAAAACCCATATTACATATTGTTGATCCAAATGGAAGAAATGCAAAGAATTCAATAAAAGAACAAACATTAAGTCCTTGGTTTGCAATAAAGGGAAAAAAAGTATCTCACTGAATAATATGTATTTGCTTAAAATTATTTTTTCACTTATAATTTCTCAATTATTATATAATAAAAATTTTAATAAATAAAAAGTACATAAGGGTAAAATCAAAATATTAAATGTGTTAATAATAGTTAGAATTGTTAAGATCAAAAATTAAATCATATCAATGAAATATGATAAGAGATATTGAATATCAAATTTTAATTAAAATTAAAAAAAGTTTAATCTACTTTTAAAACATTACTTTAAAATTAATACAATACTTAGACCTATAAATGTTGAAAAGGAGAGACAGTAATCAATATAAATGTTTTAATAATAAAAATTTAAATGTGTTTTTCTACAACCTATTATGAAAATTAATAATAAATCAATAATAAAATTATTTATAAATGAATTAAATCATTTATAAAATTAGATATTTTTATTTCTCAAAATGATACTATTGTATCATATGCTGCTGTCAGCTGATAATTTTTCACTGAAGTTACAAGACTTTATAAAAACAAATTTATACAGAATTTTGTTTAAAAAATCAAGTGGTGACAGTTTAAACTGTCACCATTTAAAAATCAATTGCACATTTAAGCTATCATATTTGATAATGATTTAACTGTCACCTAAGAAAATTTCAAATGTGTAAGTATAGAAGACTAAAATATAGTACTCAAGTATTTTATCTATTTGTTTTATTTAGTTATTATTAAATCATAAAAGTATAATTACCAGTTAACAAATGTTAAATAAATACAGAATAATTTTCTGAACTTTTAATACAAAACAAATAAAATAAAAATAAACAAAATTCATTCAAATGTTATTAAATTTGTTACCTACAATTTAACTTTTATACTAACAATAATGATTTAAATACAGTATACAGTAATTAATTTAGAAAAATATACATGAAATGAATAAAAAATTCTAAAATATTCAATATAAAATTTAATTAAATTTTAATATAGTTTCTTAGAAATTTAACTCTTTAATTATCGAGATTTTACATTAATTAGTTGCTAAAAAAAAAAGTTATCAATGGATTTCCTTCATTAGATAAGCAATTAAAAACATTTTTACAGCAATAATTATTATAATAGTCCTATAATAAAAAAATAATTTAAAATATTTATTATAACAAAACATCTCTCAATGGTAGTTATACAAACGTATTTTCGAATCATTAGAAATAGCCTTACACATTATTTGATTTATAATACCATAGCTTGTTTTACTATTTAAAATGAAACTTTGAACTTGGTATATTTAAATAATTCTTTTCATACATTAAAATACTGTAGTTCATTCTAAAAAAAAACTTTTCCTAATTAAAACATACATCATAATATACATATAAAAAAAATTTTCAAACATTTTTTTGCAAAATAAAAATAAACCATTAATGTTCATAAATTAAAGTTATTGCAGAAAGAAAAATCTAAATCTGGATTTACTAAAATATAGAAAAAAAATTATAAATTTCAACATTTGCTAATAAATATATGATTATAAAACAAATGAATAAGAATAAACATAAGAAATTTTACAATATACACATTTATGTTTGTCTTATATTTTAAACAAAAGGAACGTGTAATATGTGAATTACACATACAAAACGTAAGTAATTTTGGACTTTTTAACCTATCCTGGGACTTCAATTATGAATTTTAATAAATGTTCAATAGCCCAATTCTAAAAACGATGAAAGAGAATTATGTTACGTTCGGAAATTCGAATGTAATGGAATATGTAATGTTGGTTTAAAAAAAATACGTTCAAATATGAATTTACAGTAAAATAAAAGCATATTACAAATAAAGTGAACAACTAACTTTTTCAATTTATATTAAATTATATAATTTCTCAATGACGTTGTTTTGATATTCAATACTATAATAATAATAATACATCGCAGCAGGTGAAATTCCGTGAAGAAAAATCATTCAAAAAATCAAATATCCATAAATTTAATGTATTTATCAACATTTTTTGTAATAATAAAAATATACGTGAAGTATTTATTAAGTAAAATGCATTTACCTTTGTATTCCACTCTTTTATTCTCTTTTGTGAAACTTAAAGGGGTACTTCTTTCTCTTGTACACCAACCTCTGGGTAAGGGAGTCTCTACTTCGTTTACAGCTGGATAAAGAGCTTTCATTTGATCTTCCAATTTGTTTTCTAGTTTGTGTTCGATTATATGCCCACTATTGGTTCTTGCCATTATGCAATTTCGATTCATGAAACGAATTAAACAATTAAATTTTTTATCCCATTTGTTTCCCACGCTCAACTTCCATCAGCTGATCGAGAATGTATTGCGCCATCTACAAAACGGAGTTTCTTTGTGACAAAATATTTCGGATTTATTTATTATTTATTTTTCTTATTTAATCACAATTAAACATTTATATAAAATAATATATTTCCATTTCAAATAATTAAAATTATATTTTGCATTATAATTTTTTCTGATTATTAAAAATTATTCAAAAACGTCACAGTAGTTGTATGTGATGTCATAATTGTTTGATAGTTTAAAAATTCTTTTCGTATATTTTTCTAAACCTTACTGAAAAATATATCATATTTAATCATAAATTATCATAAAAACATTGTGCATTTTAAACCCCTATACTACCTTATGTAACACAGTATGTACACTGTACACTACATTAGAACGGGCATTGTCCTTTGTTTTTTCAATGTGTTTTATAATGAATGATTTTTCTAAATTAAACTGAAATTTTAAATTCTTCGCTTGTTCAATGGAAATAGTACGACTTGGAGCGATTAAACTTATTTTATTCCTCACAAAAATTTATCCGGAAATTTTCTCATCTCTTTGCCCCAATTGACAGTATAATACGCAACCTGTTTTCATGCACTATTAAGAATATAAAACTGACGATAGTTACGGTGTTTTAATACTAATCCTATATTTAAACTGTCCGTTATCGGCAAATTTTAGACTATCGTTTCAAATCTTTATAGATTATACATTTAACTTCCATGTCAAAATGTTTGGAGCGTTTTAATACCACTGTAAACTAAATCTACTAAATTTCATTATCTTTTCATTGCTTTATAATGTATACTATACTGTACTTCTTTGCAATATTTTTAGTAAGGAAATTCTTATAATTTGGTAATTCTACGTGAAATTGTTTGAGAAACACAGTAACATTACGCATTCTTTCACTATATTCCCCCTTTTAAATTTTTTATATTGTACAGTACATAATAAAAATAGGGATATTCAAAATTCCGAACAAAAATTTTAAATTGCTAAATACTTTATTTATTTATTAAAATATAAATTACTTGTTTGTATCAGTGCATCTGTTATATTCTTTTAGTAATAATATAAATTACAAAATTATTGAATTATAATAAAAGAAAACACATGTTTCTAATAAGGATTTTAATATCAAAATAGAAGTTTATACATTTTTGGTAGACAATCCGGATTATTAATCACATTTTTACAAATACATTGGAATGAATTGGCTGCAATATAAATTGAACATCAAGTGCAAATATTTTTAAAAAATATACATTTGTTGTTTTTGAACAATACATGAGTACAATATTTTATTTATATCTGTTTACATTTAAATCATATAAAGAAGAAATTATATGGTCAAAATTTAAGTAATTTATTATTAAATTCATTTTCAGATAAAATAGGCAATCAAAACTTTAGCAGCCACCTTAATTATCCAATAGCTACACAATTTAAGGAATGAGGTATTTTAGTTCAAATCACCCTGGTAATACAACCCATGTTATGAAAAATTACTTTGAAGAAAAATTATTGCAATAAAAACAACCATTATTACATCTCAAAAGTACCTTTTAGTGCATTTACTAACCAAGAGGGTGCTTTTCATAATTAAAACTTTGTACTGCTTGTAATCATTCTAATTTCACTAACCAGATCTCTTATCATTATGACTTATTTGCTCAAAAATGTATGTAAAAATAAAATCCCATTTGGAATATTTTATTAATACATTGTTCAAATATGGACGGCATATAGTATAAAACATTTATATAAAATACATTAAAATGTTGATCAGAATTACATAATAAAATGTTGGAATGCTGAAACAATAAAATTAAGTCACAAAAAAAAAATAATACATAAAACATTATTAATTTCATTATCAACAGCTGCCTGAAAAATTCAAGCATTTTTTTTTCTATCATATTGCTTAATGAAATATTAGAAATAAAATATTTCAAACAGTAAATACTGCCATTGGATCTTGTTTTCAGGGACTTGAGTCTTTTAAATTTTGGAAATATCACTTACAAATTACAGCTGATTGGAAGACAATATTAAAGTGTTACAATAGTATTATCTTCAGTTTTTTGTCCTTCCACTTCTGAAAATACCGCTCCTGTATGATCTCTAATTTCATCTTCATCATACCGATCGTCGTCACTCGGGAGAGATTGAGCGGACTGTTGAGAACCGTGAGACATCTGTGAAGAATGACCGAATGATCCACGTCGTGGAAAAGCAAAATTGCATTGATTAGCCGGTCGAATTGTAATTATAAGATTGGATGAATTGGCAACCATCATATCCGTAACCTGATCTAAAGTTTTACCAACCACTTCAATTCCATTCACTTCTAACACCTCATCATTAACAGCAAGAAGACCTGTACTTTCTGCTAGTCCACCTGGTACTAAGCGAGAAATAAAAATTCCTGGCACTTTTTCTAAACCATGTGGAGTAACTCTTACACTAGTCCCATCACGAATATAAAATCCTAATGGTTTGTCAGATCCATGCTTCACAAGTCGTACCCGCCGACAAGTTTCAGGTACAATGTCAACATCAATGATTGAAGATACTTGTCTAAAATCTTCAGGTAAACTAATAGAAATGTGTGAACGAACTTTTGGAACAGAAGGTAAAAGATAATGACTTAAAAATTTCTTCTTTTTTCCAGCAATTCCATATCCATTTACTTCTTCCCAACTCTCACCTATTGAAAAAAATAATTTTCTCTTTAGTATAGAAATATTGAGACATAATTAATAAGAAATTTAATATAAATAGTCACATTAATCAACAAAATCTTACAAATAATATTAATAAAAATGTCGATATAAAAGCACAATAACTGATATCCAGAAAAAAATCTGCAGAATTTTATCTGACAGTTTTTACCTTGGGAAAAAGAAAACTATGAACTAAACGGTAATTTGAAAGGTGATGAAAAGCTATACATTATTTTTTATTTTCATAACAAGTGTTCATTGTCAAATGTGGAGTATAATGCAAGTTTCTGTATAAGACTTTCCAGACAGTACTTCATGCAATTGAATCACTGTTGTTTCTTGCCTTTCACTTTTTTTTTTTTTATATGGCTACCTTGAGAATTACCCAAAAATCCTCAATTTGCCTAATTTCTGGGTTGTCCTCCTTTTAGATGAAGGTGATGTTTTGTTGTTGCAGGTAATTCAGTACAGTTTTGGCCTGGTGAAAACCTGCTTGGTCTGATCAGAAGACATTCTGCTTGAGAATCACTATTTTGAATGTGTGGGATCAGGTGCTGTCACATAGATTAATAGCAAAACTTAATTTTTTTATTAAGGCTTCACTCAATCCTTTAAGTCCTGTTACCCAAATCAAAATATTACCCTTAAATTTCTTTTTCTTGGAAAACTTTACATTGTCAGGTGTAGAGGAGATATCATTGGTTTAAAATTCATCACCATTAATTGTCAAGTGCAAGAGAGTGAAGTAAGATTCATCATCCAAAATGAAGAACTTTTCAGAGAACTTTTAAAGTAACCTCCTGCACTTCATCTTTGCCAGTAATCTTTGGATGTGCATTCTGTCTGGAATTACCTGCTTCTTTCAATATTTATTAATGTGTTTTTGTATTCAAAGCCTCATGGAACAAAGTACATGAAATTTTCAGTTCCAGGGCTAAAGTCAAATTGAAACCTTCAAAAGTCATCTTCAATTCTTCCAACTTGGCTGTTTTGTTAGAATTTTCACTTTTTTACCAGACTCCTTTTCACTCTGCAATGGTAATCCACTCTTAAAATGTTGGATAACACAATATATTACATTTTGAAATTCCTTCATTTGCAAAATGAGTATGATAAACTTTTTACCTAATATTTTATTTAATGTGTAAAATTGTAAAAAAAAAAAAAAAAAAAATTGCTTTTAAACCTAAGAGTTACGTTTAAAAGCACCTTTTTTCATTGCCACTTTGAAAGAAAAAGAAAATCAAATGCAGAAAAAGATTCTACAATGTTCTACATCATTCAACAAGCTTTCGGATATATCATGTGCAGCATAATTTAAAATTACTGTATTGGCTGTTATCTAGAGCCTGAGATATTTTGTGATTATTTGTCTAGACACCATTACATATAAAAATAAAATATCATTGAAAATTGAACATTAGTTAACATCTACAATCAGAATTATTTAGGCTACAACTGAACTAATTATGAAATGATCAAATAAAATATATTTAGTCTAAAAGGTAAGCAGTTAGACCAGTGTTTCTCAACCTCTTACGAATAGTCGCCCCCTTCAACGTAGTATCGCCCCCTTCACTTCAAAATTCCGATGCCGCAGGCAAAGGCTAACGCCAAATTCGTACTGCATTGAATAGACTAGTGACTAGTATAATGTTATTTGTTTAATTATTGTACGATATAACGAATAAAATATCCAATTATTCTTAATATAATGTTTTACTATATCGCCCAGAAAATTGTTTTT